>NC_056731.1:413950225-414237725 GCF_019279795.1 Protopterus annectens | reverse complement strand
ATATAGGAAATTTTTATTATTTTCAAGTTTAAAGCATCAGAAATCTATAGATAAACTACTAAACTACACAAATATCAATTTTGGTGGAGATATACAAACTTTTCCTGTCAAGTAACTTAGAGATATATTGAGTCACTGAATATGAACAACTCAAGGAATTCTCATCCAGCTGCTGCTTTAAAAAATGAACTTTAATTGATGACATCTATCTTACAGAAACTATCTTTGAAGATGGTTGGCTTTAAAAATGACTTAGAAAACCTCAAATTAAATTCTCAAAAACAGATTGATACTTTTAAGGAACTATTACAGCAACACCATACAAAAATAACAAATATATAGACTTCTTTAAATGACATTGAAGGGAGACTCAAAGAGGAAGAATTCCAAGAAGAATTTCTGCTTAAACAGAATACATGGCTGCTTAACAAAATAGATGACTTAGAAAACAGGGAAAGGAGAAACAGCATAAGTATGTTTGGTTTCCTTGAAAACACTGAAGGAGAAGACATTTTCCCGGATTCAGCAAGCCCTGCACAGTGTGCAGGAACAGTGCAGGAGCTCCAGGAGGCAATATGTCCACCGTGCAATCCGGGAATAAGCTGCAGGGACGTGCAAGAGAGCTCCTGCACTATTCCTAGACAGATGCAGTTCCTGTATGCAAATTACTCCATTTGCAGGTAAAACCATGAAACTGAGGTGAATTTACAATCCAAGAAGCTGGCAGCCTGCCATGCAGGACTAGTGTAATCTGCAGAAATGTACTTGGTTAGTAACCGAGTACATTTCTGTAAACTACAAAACGGAGCCATGACAGCTCCAAATAAAGGGTGTATATAATGTGTAAAGCATGCCAATGGTCAAATATATGGCCATTGGCATGGAATACAGTTTAAAAAAAATAAATAAATAACTTTTATTTTTTTAGCCTATTTTGGCTGTTTAAGCGTAGGGCAACAGTGCGCAAATGGTATCGGGCCAAAAATAAAAAAAAAATAACCTGAAATAATCATTCTAACCAAAATCACTATTTTGCCATTATACTCAATGTCAGGCAGAAGACAATATGGCCAGTGAATAGTGGTTGCTAAGGGGGAGGCTCATTGTAGGACCTGTAACAATGCATTAGCAGGCAATCCTATGCAAATTAGGGAAATGATACTGAATCCCAGATTTCCCCACAATGCTAGTCAGCACCCAACAGTGTAAGTGCAGGAATAGCTTGGTGCAAGCCTAGGAGTTATCTGATATCATAGGGGTGTGTGTGTCAGGCATACAGTAAGTGGATTGTAGCCCTGTGGCTCTGGTTTGTCCTTAGCTTAGCAGAGCTAAGCAAGTAGGTATGTCTAAAGCTGCCTAGCACTCTTTACATCACCTAAGCGGGTGTGCATGCCACGCATCGGGTTTTAAAGGGGAAAAAAAAGTAAACCAGGAAATAGCAGCTCTGTGCACATTTGAGCACTGTGTTTGTGCGGCACGCCCCCAGGCTTAACCAGGAAGGCAATGGGAAGGGAAAACAGTAGTGGAAGGTAATCAAGGAAAACTAGCATAGCTGGCAGGTGAAATGTATCAGAATTAGCCAATTACAGAGGCAGCAGACCAGCCCAGCCCAGAACACTACTATAAACTATGTAAACAACTTTCACTCTGTTTTTTTCCCACATACTCTACACCACTAGTGTATACAAGTGGGGGAATTTTAAGAAACAAAAACAAAAAAATGATATGGGCTGCAATAGCTATCATACAACAACATGTGGAAGAGGCTGAGAGTGATGACGATGAGAATGCTGCCGAACAATCCACAGTGAGGAGATGGAAAAGAATGTACAGACCCAGGGTAACCTACCAGGGGCTACATGAGCTGGAGATAGTGGAGTGCTATAGGGTGGACAGAGACCGCATATAGCAAATTGTTAAGTTGTGCCAGCCACGCCTGACACACAGAACTAACAGAGGGGAACCCATCCCAGTGGATACCAAGGTATGTGTAGGCCTAAGAATACTAGCCACAGGTACCTTCTAAAGGCCAACTGAGGATACCATGGGGATCTCACAGGCATTAGCATCCAGGGTACTCCACCAGTTCCTGGAATGCCATGTCAGCACATACCGGTGAGCACGTATATTTCCCCAACACCCCTGAGGCATTGGCCAGCAATATGCATCTCTTCCACCAAATAGCAGAATACCCTGATATAGTGGATGCTATAGACTGCATGCATATATGCATCAAAGCACCACCCAGTGAGCGGGGTAGGGTCTACATCAATGGCAAGGGCTTCCCCTCTATTAACTGCCATGTTGTGTGCGATGCCTAGGGCATTATAATGAATGTGTGTGCTGGCTGCCCTGGAAGCTATCACGATTCCCACATCTGGCATCTGACGCAGCTGTACCAGAGATTTGCCATCAGAAATGCACACACACCCAAACATAATGAGGCACATGCACAGACCAGAATTATAATAGACTGTGTGTTAGGGATGCTCAAGTCATGGTTCCGGTGCCTGGACACATCCGATGAAGCCCTGCAGTTCTCACCAGCTACATGCACTCAAATTGTCATTGTACGTGTCATGCTACACAATATGATCCTGTGGAAACAGCTGCAGCAGGAACAGCATGGGGCAGGGCCACACAGCCCCCCACCATTGCCAAGGCCTGCACAGGCACAGAATGACTCGGAGGAGGAACAACCTGAGCCTGCCCCAGTAGGCAGAAGGAGGAGTGCTCAGTATGCCCTGCCCTTGGCAAAGAAGCAATGCCTAGCACATACACTAACACAGTAGGGACCCAGGGAATGACACCTCTCTCTGTCTCACACATACAGCAAAAGGGATTCCAAACATGACACTACCTGTACTAAGCCATGTATAGGGAGATTACTATGTGCATCCAACATAGGCAGCCCTCCAGCACCATCCTCAATATTGGCACATCCACAAGGTAAGTCACTCTTCTTACCAGTTGCAGAATGGAGAAGTATGTGTTGTTACTTCTGTCTATGACATGGATGTGAGCATGCAAGGGAATCAGGTGGCTGAATGGGATGCCAGCAGATAGTAGACACCTATAGTGGCAGCATGTGAGCTGTAACAAATACTGGTGTCACCATAGTTGCCACTACACATGGTGACAAAACCCACTGCAGGAAATGTGCTGGGCCACATGTGTGTCCATATGACACACACATGCTAGTCAGGGAGGCTTTCATACCCAACAACAGTCTCAGCCAGCAGGATAGGTGTAGACAAATACAAACAAAGGCTGTGCAAAGACCTCTGAATGATGGCTATTGGTAACCCCTCCCCCAGGCCTACACAGACAGACTACATCAGGTCAGGTAGTGGGATGTTAGTTCTGAAGGGTAAGAAGTCAGAAACTGATATGTAGGTCAATCAAACATAAGACCTGTAGTACACTGATATGCATCTAGTCAGCATGATAGGTTAGAATACAGAATGAAATGGAGTACCTGACATATCAGTACAGTCATAGCAAATGTGTACAAGTGTAAACCCTATGTAGAAATGTAGAAACAGTCAGGTGTGCCCCCCAATCCTATGTAGAAATGTAGAAACAGTCAGGTGTGCCCCCCCAGTCTTATGTAGAAATGTAGAAACAGTCAGGTGTGCCCCCCAATCCTATGTAGAAATGTAGAAACAGTCAGGTGTGCCCCCCAATCCTATGTAGAAATGTAAAAACAGTCAGATGTGCCCTCCCCAATCCTATGTAGAAAAGTAGAAACAGTCAGATATAACCCCCCCCTCAATCCTATGTAGAAACGTAGAAGCAGTTAGGTGTGCCCCCCAATCCTATGTAGAAATGTAGTAACAGTCTGATGTGCCCCCAATCCAATGTAGACACGTAGTAACAGTCAGGTGTGCGCCCCCAATCCGATGTAGAAATGTAGTAACAGCCTGGTGTGCCTCCCCAGGCGGATATAGACACGTTGTAACAGTCAGGTGTGCCCCATCCAATCCTAGTTAAAAATGTAGTAACAGTCTGGTGTGCCCCCCCCAATCCAATGTAGAAATGTAGTAACATGTATGTGTAGGTATAATACCAGTGGAGCACAGATTACCTGAGGCGGCCAAGGTAAAAGGATAGATTGTAACATTTGTTGGTGTGTGTTTCATATTGTGTGAGAGTGGTCAGTACGTATGCATGGGGCGAAGTCCTCACAACTGCAATGCCAAACACAATGCTCCCCAGTATAACACATTCTAGCAGTAAGCCATTGTAAATGTATGGAGGTAATATGTGTCACCATCTAAAAGATAGACATGGCATGACTGTTGGGCCAGATATACAAGCAGTACACAGGGGAAAATACCCCAGACAGACAGTGTATAATGTGTAACCATGAAATGGACAACCCTTAAAATTGTACATACAGGTTTGCAGCACATTATCTGGGCTTGTAGTAGGGAATACCGATGTCATATGGCCAAACATTCGCAGATCACAAACGTCATAGGAATAATGTATTGAGAAACAGCTGATGTCCCTGCACAAGCCAGCATAAGTGGAATGCTCCATGCATATCTGTGCATCAGATGCAAGTAGTGTCCATACCACACATGCACCCAGCTCACCCAACCACCACCCACAGGTACCTCTACGGTCTTATCCCTGCTGTTGGGAATGGGTACAATATGACCCCCCCCCACCTGTGTATGGCAATAAAGAAAGAATGCAGCATGCAGTGCAGGTGTCCCATGCTGGTGTGTCCCTAGCTGTAAACAGCACCCTGCCCGCATCCAAACCACCTGATCAATACTGACAGAAAGTATTGGCATGAACACCTAGCACACCTACCCTGTCACCCCAGCGGAATATACTGTATTGCAGTCTGGTACTGTAGGACTGACAGAATGCAATGGCCTGCTACAGCTGGCCTGCATCACTACCAAATGGCCTACAGTACTATGCCAATGGCCTGCATCTCACCTGCACTGCCAATGTATGTTATGTCATGGACTCCCAAATAATAACATAACACAATCCACAGAACCCATATGCAGGGCCATGTGGACAAACCACAGTAACATGTCCACCATGTCCCACTGCATGAACTGTGGATCAACACCAATACACTGCTGTGATGAGGTGATAACTATAGGGAAAGTATCAGAGAATGTTTGATTGGAGGAGGATAGCATAATAGAGGGGGGAGGCATGGGCAGCATAGAATGTGCGAAGTCCGAAACACAGCCATGTGCACATACTATCCCTGGCTGCAAACACAAATATGGGTAGCTACAAATCTGCCCGTAAACCACAATAGGAGTAATGTTCTAACTTATGACCCCTGCCTCTGGGTAACCTGTGTGAATCTGTACAGCTCTGAGGTATTGCCACAGCAAGATAAAGTCATACTGTCATGTCGATGTATGGGATCCTCTGCCAGCACTGTACCAAGGTGCTGAACCAGTTACACAGACCCACATTCAAGTGTCTGCAGCATCCCCTCCAGAATGGCATTAGTTTGCAGGAATATGTAAGCGTTTGACCACAATACTGGACATAGCTGCATTAAACCTGTGTTCCCCAGGCCATCACTGCGAGCAAAAACGTCTACCTGACAGTACTTGAGGACATAAAACATCACAATGTATAATACTACACATGTCTGAATATCTCTGCTAACACCAGGACCATGTAGTAGAAGCAGCACAGACACAGTTACATACAGTACCCACTATCCCTTGCCCAGTTTGACCCCATATTGCCAACTGAAATACAGATAACCTGCAGAAACAGTCTGCTAGCTGTAGGTGTAGAACACAAAAGTCTGCACTGGAGTACAATCTACCTGGAATGGATCCACACATTCAGTACAGCAGGGCATACTGGGCATGCTCCCACACTTAGATAAATGAAGGCAATGTCAGACAACAAAATACTAAAAACAGCAAAAACGGCAGTGCTTTCCTTCTCACAAAATTTTATTGCGTAAGCGCTTTCGTTTGGATCGATAACCAAACTTCTTCAGACAATGTTTCACTGAGTACAAAAGTTTTTATACACAGTCAATTAACTAATACATTAATTAATTAGTTAATAAATGTCATCAGCTCAATCAACTCATAAAAATATTAAAGCCATACACTCCAATATTACCTTTAAAAATGTTACATTCAAATTTTGTGCATCTTAATAATAAATAAATAATAAGTAATAGATTATTGGATACTAAAAAACTAGGAACCAACTAAAATTACTATTACAAAGAACCAACAAAAAGACCAGCACATCATTATAACTATTTTATATACTTTATACATCAACTAGCATTCACCTATCTAATTGAGTTTCAAGGTGCACATAATGGAAGCATATTCATTGAGGCCAGGGTATATGTGTGCAAACATCCTAATTTGCCACAAAAGTTCATTTTCCTCTAACTTTAATGCCCATTACCCCCCTCTTTTATTGTGTAATTCCTGATGCAGAATGGTAAAAAGGAATCTATGGGTAGGATATTGTAATATATGCCTGGCCAAGGCATTTGTAGTAGTTCCTTTGTTTATATGATTAGTATGTTCATATATTCATTGTCTCACTGTTCTCTCCATTTTCCCTATATAAAAGGACTGGCATTGTTGGCATAGTGCAGCATAAACAATACCCTTGGACTCACAATTAAATTTCCCACTTGTACTATATTCAATATCCCTTATAATAATTTTATTGCCAACATATATGTATTGACATTGATGGCATCGTCCACACTTGGACATGCCTACATTCTTTCTTGTGACCCTATTTTGTAGTTCCAAAAAGTCTTTTAAATTCTGTCCGTGATTATATATTATCTGCGGCAATTTTTCAAACTTTTTATTAATATGTATGTCCTCTGTCACTAAAGCCCAATTCTTGCATATGATACTTGAAACAAGTTTTGCATCCTTTGAAAATGTTGTAATAAAAGTAGGGCCTATGGTATCAATTTATTATTGATGTGCATATTTATTCTCATATCAATATCTAAATTATCAGTTATGACATGATAGCCCTTAGATAGAATGGGCTTAAAATGCCCAATATTCCTTTTGGATACTATTTCTCTATATATTTGATCAAATACGCTGGTTGGATATCCTCTGCTGCTAAACATAACTCTGAGTAGGCTACATTCTGCATGAAAATCATCTTCCAAATGTATCATCCTTGATGTCTTAACCAACTGACCTTTCATAACTGCCTTCTTTTGATGGAAGGGGTGACTACTAGAGAAATGCAAAAAAGTGTTCGAATAGGTGGGTTTCCTTTATATGACTGTTCTAAATCTATTATAAGTTCTGTCTTTAGATATCAAAACATCTAAATAATTAATGGCTTCAGTTTCAAATTGGAAGGTGAAATCTAAGAAATTTGTAAATTCATTGATCTTCTCTATAAAGGGTGGAACTGTAGTGGCATCACCTTTCCAAATAAAAAACAGTAATCTATTACTTATTATTTATTTATTATTATTAGGATGCACAAAATTTGAATGTAACATTTTTAAAGGTAATATTGGAGTGTATAGCTTTAATATTTTATGAGTTGATTGAGCTGATGACGTTTATTAACTAATTAATTAATTTATTAGTTAATTAATTTATTAGTTAATTGACTGGGTATAAAAACTTTTGTACTCAGTGAAACATTGTCTGAAGAAGTTTGGATATCGGTCCAAACTAAAGCACTTACGTAATAAAATTTTGTGAGAAGGAAAGCACTGCCGTTTTTGCTGTTTTTTGTTTTTAACAGTTTTTGTCATTTGGTTTGTTATTTTGGAGACAGCAAAATACTGAAAGGTCATACTGGGCATACTCACACACTTAAAGAAATGAAGCCCATGTCTGGCAACAAAAGTGGACCGTACATATCTGAACAAAAGATAGCACACACTGAAACCCTCTGGTCTTGCGAGGCTTACAATTCTCCCAAACTGCTGATAACACTGGAGCGTTAAATTAATAGCAAAATGATGTTTTATTCCAAAATAACTTAATATGGAGTTTAGCGCTTTCACTCAATCAACTGAGCTTCATCAGAACCAACTCAAGCAGATACTGTTACAATTATATTAACTTTTTGGCGCCAAACTTCGAAAGTTCTTAAAGTGACAAGTACATAATGAACATTGAACATAAAATTACTACAATTAAAACTTCCTTTTCCAGAAATTGTATATGCAACCATAATTTAAAATCAAGCTGATATCCTGTTATAAGAATAACAGATGTACATTCATAACTTCATAATATAATCAATACACAAAACATTATATCATTAAAACCTATAAATGTTAGAATCTGTACACAAAACATTAAAATATTCTTTATTTTTGTGACCAACAAATGTATGTTGCTCTATGTGTTAATATTTCTAATTCACAACAAATGTTTAATGTTTAATGCTTATAGCATATATTTGATACTTATAGCATCATTTAAACCTGGCTCATGTGCTGCATCTGTATAAATTTGCCACCAAGCTTCCTTATATAACAATTGTTCTTTATAATTCCCACCCCTAGTATGTATATGTACATTATCAATAATTCCAAATTTAAATGTATGTCTCTCATCTTGTTTTTTAATGTGCCTGTATAGAGCATTATTCTCATTTTTTGTTTTAATACTGTACAAATGAGAATATATACATTTGTTAAACTTCTGCTCCGTTTTTCCTATATAGAAACATGGACAACGTCCACATTTGGCCAGATACGCCACCCTTCTGGTATTACAGTTGCCTGGTTTGAATCTTATAATAGTATGATTAACATTTTCCAACCTAATTTTATCTTCTTCTAGAATATTAGTACACTGATGACAAGTACCACATTTGGTAGTGTGTTTCCCTAAACTACTATTATTATCTATCCTACGCTCCAATAATGTCTTTAAATTATTCGCCATCTTAAAGACAAAATTAGGTGCGGTACCCAAAATGTGCACTAAGCTGTCATCTGCCTGAATAATACTCCAATTATGGGTAATGATATTTCTAATTTTACCTACATAAGGTCCATATTCAATTACACAAATCTTCCCACAATTTGCAATGGACTGTGGACAAGCACTAGGAATTACTAGGTTTGAATTACTTCCATAGAAATATTCACCTAAGAGTGGTTTGTATTTACTGCCCCATTCTTTTAATAAACCTGAAGAAATTTTAACTAACGTTTTTCTTTCATATCCTCTATCAGTAAATAAGTCAGTGATGTAAGATACTTCATCCAGCATGTCATAAAAATTAGAGGTCATTCTAATGGCTCGAATAATCTGCCCTTTATATATATTGCTAAACATCCTTCTTGGGTGATTGCTGGTATATTCAAGGTAATTATTAGAAAAGGTTTGTTTCCTATGTATTTTGGACTCAAAGTTCTTGTCGCCTTTAAATACTAAAGTATCTAAATAAGCCAATCCTTTATTATCACTTACATGTATAAATTTCAAATATTCACTGCTGGAATAAATATATAACAAAAAATCATTCAATAATTCCTTTGTACCTTCCCATAGTATATAAATGTCATCCAAAAACCTCGAGTAATATCTAATATGTTGGTAATATTTGCTTGTAAATACATAAGACTCCTCCCAATCAAGCATAACTAAATTGGCAAATATGGGAGCACAAGCTGCTCCCATAGCTACACCTCTGGATTGTTTAAAATATTCACCCTCATATTCAATATAATTATGCTCTAAAACTAATGACATCAGTTCCATTATTAAACATATATTTTTCTATGAGAGTTTACTATATTTTCTAATACTATTATGAAACGCGGTCAAACAGATGACAGCTTAGTGCACATTTTGGGTACCGCACCTAATTATGTCTTTAAGATGGCGAATAATTTAAAGACATTATTGGAGCATAGGATAGATAATAATAGTAGTTTAGGGAAACACACTACCAAATGTGGTACTTGTCATCAGTGTACTAATATTCTAGAAGAAGATAAAATTAGGTTGGAAAATATTAATCATACTATTACAAGATTCAAACCAGGCAATTGTAATACCAGAAGGGTGGTGTATCTGGCCAAATGTGGATGTTGTCCATGTTTCTATATAGGAAAAATGGAGCAGAAGTTTAACACACGTATATATTCTCATTTGTACAGTATTAAAACAAAAAATGAGAATAATGCTCTATACAGGCACATTAAAAAACAAGATGAGAGACATACATTTAAATTTGGAATTATTGATAATGTACATATACATACTAGGGGTGGGAATTATAAAGAACAATTGTTATATAAGGAAGCTTGGTGGCAAATTTATACAGATGCAGCACATGAGCCAGGTTTAAATGATGCTATAAGTATCAAATATATGCTATAAGCATTAAACATTAAACATTTGTTGTGAATTAGAAATATTAACACATAGAGCAACATACATTTGTTGGTCACAAAAATAAAGAATATTTTAATGTTTTGTGTACAGATTCTAACATTTATAGGTTTTAATGATATAATGTTTTGTGTATTGATTATATTATGAAGTTATGAATGTACATCTGTTATTCTTATAACAGGATATCAGCTTGATTTTAAATTATGGTTGCATATACAATTTCTGGAAAAGGAAGTTTTAATTGTAGTAATTTTATGTTCAATGTTCATTATGTACTTGTCACTTTAAGAACTTTCGAATTTTGGCGCCAAAAAGTTAATATAATTGTAACAGTATCTGCTTGAGTTGGTTCTGATGAAGCTCAGTTGATTGAGTGAAAGCGCTAAACTCCATGTTAAGTTATTTTGGAATAAAACATCATTTTGCTATTAATTTAATGCTCCAGTGTTATCAGCAGTTTGGGAGAATTGTAAGCCTCGCAAGACCAGAGGGTTTCAGTGTGTGCTATCTTTTGTTCAGTAGTCCTCACACGCTGTTTTTTTCGGTTGGTATTTCTATCTGTTTAGACCCATGGAGTCTGTTTGCGAAGCTACATCCCCGCTGAATCTATCCATTTCACGTAGTGAATGGAATAGTGTGCAGGCTGAATTAGCCACGTTAAGAAGCGAAATTTCGAACATTACCAATTTATTGAAAGACATTGGGCACAATCAACATCTTCCAACAGTTAATTCTTCGATCGTACAGACTGCATCTGTTAATGGAACTGCCACAGCTCAGCCAGTTACGCATTCTAGTGTAAATGTTAAAGAAAGTAATTCTACAAGTCGCGCTCTTCTAGTTTGCATTCCTTAGACATACCCAATGGTCAGGGATGCATTCGTGAACTTTCTAATTCTATTAATTTGCCTTCAACTAATCTGCTTAGGAGCAGCAGTCGATTAGGCATATCTGACTTCACTTTTGATTTCAATTTTGATGACCAGGAAGTTAATTTCCAACGAGAGGGAGCGAAACCTAAGAGGAAGCAACCTGTAAGGACTTATGCTACTTGTATATCAGGCAACAGCCGCGAACGAAGTCAAGCTCACATTTCTAATAAGACAGAGTTACCTGCGAAAAGTCATATTGCTCAAAAAGACTGTTTGCAAACCTTTTTAAATTATGGTTGTGACTTTGATTCTAACTCTGGGAATAATTTTCAACGTACTAAATCTGAATCTTATTGTGGATCTTTACGTGAACTTATATTTTCTTTTGGTAAGAAACTACAAATCATTAATAATTTAAAGATGGGCAATGCATATTTTAGTAAATGTATTGAATCTAATGTTGTCCCGATGGGACTTAGGTTTTTTAAAGTTCCAATGGGAGTTGATTTAACTGAAGCTGTTATGTCTGATTTTAATATTTTATTTGACTCCTTTGGTATTCAATATATGAAACTCTTAATTAAGTACAATGATAGTACATTAAGTTATATGTTTACTGATGTTGAAAAAATGAATTTAATGATAAAACAGGATTTACTTTTTCCCCAATGGGAAAAACTATATCAAAAACAATTTCAGAATGTAGAAATCTATTCTAAGAAAGTGTTTCAGAGGAAAGTTCATAAATTATCAAGAGATATTAATCAATATCATAATAATAATGCATACAAATGGAATAGGAATCATATATTTGGGTTTTCCAAAGATCGTAATTATGTTCCAAGTGGCTTTAAAGAGATAGGTATGCATAGAAATGATGGATATGTACATAATGAAGATCATTTTTTGGGGGAAAGAAGTGTCAGAAAACCGCAAAGACAGAGACAATGGGTGGATCACAGTTACAGACAACATCAATATTAATTACCCCATCTTTATCATCCCTTGAATCCAAGGGTATGGGTTCCAAAGCAGTCAAAGAAAACAACGACTTGGTTATTAATGCACCCCCTAAGTTTATTGGAAATTCTAGGGCTAATTTTGTCATGAGTAAAGCTGAGAATAATACGGCATTAATTAGAAAGAGTGCCATTAGAGTACCAGGACAGGAAAAAGACATTATTAGGGATCAACACATGTTGTCTTACCAGGACTTTAATATATATAATTATACGGACATGGAAATTCATAAAACTCATTTTAAATTATTGTCTAAGGGAATGAAGTTCATTCCAACTACCCAACCTAGACTAGTGGACACTATATTGGAATTTAAGAAATATACTCGTAAACTTAATCTAGCAGTATTGTTCAATAAAAATAACGAAAATAATAAAAATACAGAAATTGCAATTACATCCAGTAATAATGCTATTAGTCATACGAAGTCATTAAAAAAGAAAAGTAAGTTTATTCCACCTATGCATCCTACGGTGGCTGTTTATGACAAAGTTGTTACTAGGCATATATATAAACTATTTAATAAGATTTCAGCCAGTCATTTGAGGCATAACCTCACTACTGAAGAGATTGTCTTATTAGAAGAACTACGACAAAATCAATCTATTCGTATTATGAAACTGGACAAAGGGGGTGGGATTGTAATCTATGACAATACAGTGTATTCCACCAAAATACATGATATATTGTATGATACACAGACCTATCAGATAGTATCCCTCAATGAGATACAGATAGCTTATCGTCAGATAGACTATCACATAGAGGAATTTTTAATTGACCACAGGATATCGGACGACATATATGGATAATTAAAGTGGAGTATCTGCTTTTGGCCAGGATCATAGGTATCCCCAAAATTCATAAAGATATGGTAGATCCCCCGTTTCGACCTATTATTTTGGGGAGTCGTTCCAAAACTTTTCCTATGGGAAGTTTGATTGACAATCATTTAAAACACATATATAACATCATTCCTCATATGGTTAAGGACTCTTGGGAGTTTTTAAGAAAATATCTTATTAATGTTTGGAAAGAAGATTTGTTATTTGTAACGGTGGATGTCATAGATTTATTCTCTTGCATCCCCAAAGAAGCAGGTTTGACCACGTTTCATAATAGTATTAGAAAATATAGTAAACTCTCATGGGAAAATATATGTTTAATAATGGAACTGATGTCATTAGTTTTAGAGCATAATTATATTGAATATGAGGGTGAATATTTTAAACAATCCAGAGGTGTAGCTATGGGAGTAGCTTGTGCTCCCATATTTGCCAATTTAGTTATGCTTGATTGGGAGGAGTCCTATGTATTTACAAGCAAATATTACCAACATATTAGATATTACTCGAGGTTTTTGGATGACATTTATATACTATGGGAAGGTACAAAGGAATTATTGAATGATTTTTTGTTACATATTAATTCCAGCAGTGAATATTTGAAATTTACACATGTCAGTGATAATAAAGGATTGGCTTATTTAGATACTTTAGTATTTAAAGGCGACAAGAACTTCGAGTCCAAAATACATAGGAAACAAACCTTTTCCAATAATTACCTTGAATATACCAGCAATCACCCAAGAAGGATGTTTAGCAATATATAAAAAGGGCAGATTATTCGAGCCATTAGAATGACCTCTAATTTTTATGACATGCTGGATGAAGTATCTTACATCACTGACTTATTTACTAATAGAGGATATGAAAGAAAAACGTTAGTTAATATTTCTTTGGGTTTATTAAAAGAATGGGGCAGTAAATACAAACCACTCTTAGGTGAATATTTCTATGGAAGTAATTCAAACCTAGTAATTCCTAGTGCTTGTCCACAGTCCATTGCAAATTGTGGGAAGATTTGTGTAATTGAATATGGACCTTATGTAGGTAAAATTAGAAATATTATTACCCATAATTGGAGTATTATTCAGGCAGATGACAGCTTAGTGCACATTTTGGGTACCGCACCTAATTTTGTCTTTAAGATGGCGAATAATTTAAAGACATTATTGGAGCGTAGGATAGATAATAATAGTAGTTTAGGGAAACACACTACCAAATGTGGTACTTGTCATCAGTGTACTAATATTCTAGAAGAAGATAAAATTAGGTTGGAAAATGTTAATCATACTATTATAAGATTCAAACCAGGCAATTGTAATACCAGAAGGGTGGTGTATCTGGCCAAATGTGGACATTGTCCATGTTTCTATATAGGAAAAACGGAGCAGAAGTTTAACAAACGTATATATTCTCATTTGTACAATATTAAAACAAAAAATGAGAATAATGCTCTATACAGGCACATTAAAAAACAAGATGAGAGACATACATTTAAATTTGGAATTATTGATAATGTACATATACATACTAGGGGTGGGAATTATAAAGAACAATTGTTATATAAGGAAGCTTGGTGGCAAATTTATACAGATGCAGCACATGAGCCAGGTTTAAATGATGCTATAAGTATCAAATATATACTATAAGCATTAAACATTAAACATTTGTTGTGAATTAGAAATATTAACACATAGAGCAACATACATTTGTTGGTCACAAAAATAAAGAATATTTTAATGTTTTGTGTACAGATTCTAACATTTATAGGTTTTAATGATATAATGTTTTGTGTATTGATTATATTATGAAGTTATGAATGTACATCTGTTATTCTTATAACAGGATATCAGCTTGATTTTAAATTATGGTTGCATATACAATTTCTGGAAAAGGAAGTTTTAATTGTAGTAATTTTACGTTCAATGTTCATTATGTACTTGTCACTTTAAGAACTTTCGAATTTTGGCACCAAAAAGTTAATATAATTGTAACAGTATCTGCTTGAGTTGGTTCTGATGAAGCTCAGCTGATTGAGTGAAAGCGCTAAACTCCATGTTAAGTTATTTTGGAATAAAACATCATTTTGCTATTAATTTAATGCTCCAGTGTTATCAGCAGTTTGGGAGAATTGTAAGCCTCACAAGACCAGAGGGTTTCAGTGTGTGCTATCTTTGTTCAGTAGTCCTCACACGCTGTTTTTTTTCGGTTGGTATTTCTGACCGTACATATCTGACAGTTGCAGATGTTAGTGCATACCGTCCTCAGTATGCACCATTCATGCTTTACACACACATTGGATAGGAATACACACATATATCCAAGGACAACACACTCTAATATGGCAAAAGTACACATACACAGATGTGTGGAAAACAGTGACAGTGACAAAGAGCCTTCCATCATGAGGCCTGTCCCACCCAGCACACAGCTAAATGGCTACAACCACATGATGTGTAAATGTCACTCACCGTAGAAATTAGCCTCTGGAATCCCTCAGCATTATAGACTCTGTGGTGCGAGTGCTAACTGTGCAACATGATTGTACAAGGCAGTAGTCATCTAGCAGGTGTATACACGTACCTGCAGAATATAAACCTGTGTATGCTTGAGTGTGGTGTGTCTACCTCTAGATGAATAGGTTATGGCCCATGCACACACACTGCCCTCCTCATAGTCCTACTTTGGCAAGCCTGCTGATGTCATTCACTTTGAAATACACCATTGGGAATGGAGTAGCCCAGCAATCTCTGTGCACGTCTTGTAACTGTGCAATGCTGTAGGATGATAAACTAGTTAGGTAGGAGTTCAAATCCCAGACATGGCAACTGCGTGTGTATGTTTATGTAAAGATCAATGCTTTTTAGGCTAGTCACACTCACTACAATTCAAATGCCCAACTTTGGCAAGCCTGGTGATGTCATTCACTTTGAAATACACCTTTGGGGAAGAAGTAGCTCAGTAATCTCTGTGGCGGGTACTACAACTGTATAATGCTATAGTGTGATAAGTTAGTTAGGTAGGAGTTCTAATTTCATAATATAATATAAACACTCAAATATATACATGTATACACAGCAATATATGTACACACATATACAGATATATAGATATATATGCACATATAGTCATGGATATCTGAATATATATCGATATAAAAAAATAATAAAAAATAAAACAAAACCAAGTGCCCACCACAGCTGCTGCATAAAAAACTTTATTGCGAATCAACAGGATAAGCACTTTCATACCAGATAGTGCTTCATCAGATCCATAAAAACAACTAAAAGCAAAACACTTTTAAAGCAATATAAACCAATTATGCAATTAATTAAAATCATTGATGCCACCTGTGTTTTTTAATAAAGGTTTTAAAAGGACTATAGCATTTAAACCAGGAGACTTATGCACCTGGAGTTTGATTCAACAATACAAATGATAAAAAAATAAAACAAAACCAAGTGTCAACCATGGCTACTGCATAAAAAACTTCATTGCGAATCAACAGGATAAGCGCTTTCATACCAAATAGTGCTTCATCAGATCCATAAAAACAACTAAAAGCAAAACACTTTTATAGTAATATAAACCAATTATGCATTTAATTAAAATCATTGATGCAGCCTGCATTTTTTTAATAAAGGTTTTAAAGGGACTATAGCTTTTAAACCAGGAGGCTTATGCTCCTGGAGTTTAAATCTAAGGAGGTGGTTTATCTTTCTAAATGTAAATACTATACAACGTTTTACATTGGGAAGACTTTACGAATGCTGAAAAAACGCATTTTGCAGCATCAGGGTGATATCAGGAGAGTGAATTTATCTAATGTTTTGGCTAAGCACATCTCCCTTAACCCAGATCACTCATTTGAATTTATGCTACTGGAGGTAGTACCTATGGGTTTAAGAAGAGGAGATTATAACAACAGACTGGAATTGGCAGAGACTAAATGGATCACTAAACTCCAGGTGCATAAGCCTCCTGGTTTAAATGCTATAGTCCCTTTAAAACCTTTATTAAAAAAACGCAGTCTGCATCAATGATTTTAATTAATTGCATAATTGGTTTATATTGCTATAAAAGTGTTTTGCTTTTTAGTTGTTTTATGGATCTAATGAAGCACTATCTGGTGTGAAAGTGCTTATCCTGTTGATTCGCAATAACGTTTTTTATGCAGCAGCCATGGTGGACACTTGGTTTTTGTTTTACTTTTTATCATTTTTATTGTTGAATCGAGTGATCTTTAGCTGTTTTGGATATTTTTATTATGTCTTCTCTATATATCAACATAAATAGGCATATCTGATTAGATATGTATGCACATATATTCATAGATATCTATATATATACAGTGGCGGCTGGTGACTTCAAATCACAGGGGGGCTGCAGGAGACGCTGAATGGGCGGGGTCAAAGGGAAGGGGTGTGGTCAACCATAAAGGGGAGGAGCTATGCACAAAACCACAAAAAAACTAACTTTAATTAAATACGCTGCCCTGGGTGGCAAACCATCATTATGAAAGTCCAATCAAGACAAAAATAAGTGTAGAAGAATAAAAATATTTCAATGCATTGGCTGCATGACAGCTTACTTAATATCTAGATGGAAACAAAAGGTTGTGAGGCATGAAAAAATAAATTACTTTTAAATACATTACTGGAATGCCAGTCAAAATCAAGTATAAGAAAAACCAGAAGCACTCAACTCAAACCACTTCTCCTTGCACTGCAGTTCTAATTATAATATATTCAGCTTTATTAAAGTACCAAGCAACATGCTGAAAGTAGAAATCTATGTGATGCCCCCACTTGTAAAAATGTTTCTTATCCAAAAAAGACCTGCTGCCTGACAACTTGTTTCATGGGGAAAACATGATAAAAGTAAAAAATGAAAAGCAAACAAGAAACAAGCTCAAGATACATTGCTTAAAGGATTACTGTACAGGTTATGGACCACACATGATTGGCATTCTGTTTAGTTTACGGGTAAAGCCTGTAGAGATGACTGGAAGTCTCCAACAAGTGTAATGAGCTTTTTAAAATAATGGAATCCTGTCCTTTAATACCCAAGGCTTATACATTATCTAGTCAAGTATTCTCTGCATGGCAACAGAAAGGCTTTCAATGTTGGCAATTCTTTAACAGTATGCTTATTAAAGCTTACTTGCATCTTACGATGTCAGACAAGCTTACCTTATGGTCATTAAAGCATTGCTACTTAAACACAGAGCAACAGGCACTTTGAGTAATAAGCATAAATCAACAGTACAAAAATATGACAGAAACCAGACCATTCTGCAAAATCAAGGACAGATGAAAAGCCACTGTAGTACTTATGCAGTGTGTCCTCCCCATCCAAGGTAGATACAACTACTCCTTGCCTTGCTTGGACACATCCAGAGTCACTACATGGGGAGTGGGGTGCAACAAGCATGTCACAATTTGAAATCTCTCTGGCTGACTGTGATGGCCCTGACACATTTGTCATACCTCTCAACTTCAAGAGCAAGAAATCTGGACAAAGCCATACACAGAAGTGGGACAAAGGCACAACAATAAGGACAATTTTTAAATATTGCTCTAATAAACTTAGAAAGATAATAGAATAGGTCTTGCATTAGTATGAATTTTCTGAAGGGTATAAAATCTGAAACTCAAATGTCTGTCATTTTCTAACTTCAGTCTTTAGTGATTTGTCACTAATTTGCCAAAAACACAATTTTATGAAAAATGGACCAAAAATGTGATGCAAAAATATAAAATAGACACACAATACAGCTTCTACCTGTCAAAGAAGGGACACTTTAATATTAGTACTGCTACCTTGAGCAGCTGACAAAATAAAAGAATCTACATGCATTTCAAGTAATCTATAACTTTGATTATTACAGTTATTTCTTAATTGTAAACCCTCCATGTTTTCTTCCAAAATTGCTATTTTGTGGAGGGATTATTAGGGGAAGAGCAACATTTTGAGCCAAAAATTGGGGACAGTTGAGAGGTTGGCTATGCCTAATTCTATAAAGCAATTTATTTGCATGTACCTCTCAACCTGTTAATGCAGTAAATCTGAACAAGGCCAAATATATTGGGGGCACATATAAACAGTACTAAAAATTGCTCTTGTATAAATTGAGACAGTTGATAGAACGGCTCTTACTTTAACATGCATTTTATGAAGGTTATGAAGTCTGAAACTTATTATTTAGTGACTTCTGGCAAATCATTTAGGAATTAAAACTACAAATTTTATGAACAACAAACCAAAAATAAGAAGCAAAAATCTATTCATTCTTTGAAAATCTGGACAGTTGGGAGGTATAGTTCAGCTGGGCCTGTCTGAGTTTGCTGCCCTTCCCCTGACAAAATAATGGTTGAACTGGAGCCTCTGCAGCCATTCCAATTAACCATTACTTGGCTATTTCACTCCATTTACCATAAACACTAATGTGCATACTGCTTTACTTCAATGATTGGACTTCATTTGAAAGTTTTATTTTGTATTTTACAGCACAAACATTAAGTCATCTGTTAAACAAAGCAATGCAGTCTCACAATGAAAACTTAGCATTAAAACTTCTCTGCCCTTGAAACTCACATTCATTGAAACAGCATTGAAACCCACATTCAAAGAAAATACATTTTGCCAGTGGCAGATAAAGATTAATTTTGGGCTGTTTTCGAATCATAGGCCCCTTGCATATGAAACATACATGTGCTCTTTGATACACCTTCCTCATTGTACTAAAAATTATATTCCTTGTACAATACAGTACACTTGTTAGAGGGTGTTTTAAATTTGTTTTGAACATTTTTCCAGTAAGCAATGAAACAAAACATATGCACCCATAATGGCAAAACTGCCCAGTTGAGAACATTTATCATAAAAAGTCTACTCAGACTTCCACAGTCCACCATTATTAGTAAATATACACAATTCTACAGTCCACCATTATTAGTAAATATGCACAATTCCACAGTCCACCATTATTAGTAAATATGCACAATTCTACAGTCCACCATTATCAGTAAATATGCACAATTCTACAGTGCACCTTTATCAGTAAATATGCACAATTCTACAGTCCATATTCAGTGAATTCAGTTCTTGCCATAGCTGTCAACCTTAGCACAAAACCTGGACGAAGCCAATAATGGGGAATACAGTCCCAAAAATAGGGACAAATTTAAAATATTCATCTTATAAACTTAGAAAATTGCTAGAAAAAAAGGTTGTGCTACTATGTATTCTGAAGAACATGAAGTTTGAAATTCAAATGCCGGTCAATTTTACTGCGGACAGAACAAAACAATTTTCAGCAGAGACGCAGGGATTAATACTGCAGACACGTCTTTGTAAAATGGCAGGGCATCAGAGCAAATCCACACAAACACAGAGAGGAGATGCAGACTCCACACAGAAGCCACCCCAACCAAGAATCAAACCAGAAAGCCTATAGCTGTGAGGCAACAATACTACCACTGCACCATCAAATCTGCAAAGAATTAAACATTCAGAAACCTGAAGTCTGAAATTCAAATGCCTGTCAATTTTACTGCGGACAGAACAAAAACAATTTTCAGCAGAGATGCAGGGATTAATAATGCAGACACGTCTTTGTAAAATGGCAGGGCACCAGAGCAAATCCACACAAATACAGGGAGGAGATGCAGACAGAAGCCACCCCAACCAAGAATCAAACCAGAAAACCTATAGTTGTGAGGTAACAATACTATCACTGCACCATCAATTATACAAGGAATTAAACATTCAGAAACCTGAAGTCTGAAATTCAAATGCCTGTCAATTTTACTGCGGACAGAACAAAAACAATTTTCAGCAGAGACGCAGGGATTAAAACTGCAGACACATCTTTGTAAAATGGCAGGGCACCAGAGCAAATCCACACAAACACAGGAAGGAGATGCAGACTCCAAACAGAAGCCACCCCAACCAAGAATCAAACCAGAAAACCTATAGCTGTGAGGCAACAATACTACCACTGCACCATCAATTATGCAAGGAATTAAACATTCAGAAACCTGAAGTCTGAAATTCAAATGCCTGTCAATTTTACTGCGGACAGAACAAAACCAATTTTCAGCAGGGATTAAAACTGCAGACACGTCTTTGTAAAATGGCAGGGCACCAGAGCAAATCCACACAAACACATGGAGGAGATGCAGACTCCACACAGAAGCCACCCCAACCAAGAATCAAACCAGAAAACCTATAGCTGTGAGGCAACAATACTACCACTGCACCATCAAATACGCAAGGAATTAAACATTCAGAAACCCTTAAGTCTGAAATTCAAATGCCTGTCAATTTTATTTAACATTTTTAATCAGGACAGTCTGACTTGGAACAAATAAACAATTTTCAGCAGAGGCCCAGGAAGAAATAATGCAGACATGTCTTTGTAACATGGGAGGGCACAAAAGCAAACCCACACAAACACAGGGAGAAGATACAGACCCCACAAAGAAGGAACCCCAGCCAAGAATCAAACCCAAGAACCTGCAGCTGTGAGGCAACAATGCTACTACTACACCATCAAATATCAAGCATTGCAACATTTACAAACCACAGATATTATGAGGAACAGATCAGATCGAATATGAGGTAAAAATCTGAAATTTTTTTACAAATGGTGGTGGGTAGGGAACTCAAGTCTTTAACACCTGCATACAGGGTACAGGGTTCAAGCCTGAGGCATTCCCTACCACACCACCATAAGCACCTGGGGCATTTACACACACACACACACACACACACACTCCAGTAAAGCACAAGCACCATACACAAACTCCAGTAAAGCACAAGCACAAGCACCATACACAAACTCCAGTAAAGCACAAGCACCATACACAAACTCCAGTAAAGCACAAGCACCATACACAAACTCCAGTAAAGCACAAGCACCATACACAAACTCCAGACAAGCACCATACACAAAAAAAGCACAAACTCAATAAAAATAAACATTGTAAATTAAAAGGCACCTTACCTGAATGAATACATCCAGAGTTAACGTACATACATCCTTCCCGCGCAATACTGAAGACCCGCGAGATCCCAATGCTCCTTCCCGACGAGATCCCTAAGGCTCTGTCCTGAGTCCTTGCAGTCCGGACGTGTCCCATACTCCTGGTGGGTCTGTGCACTGTAAAAGTGCACAGATGTCTCCTTGTGTCCCCCTATGGGGACGGCCGGGCTGCCTTGAGCATGCGCATAGACCGATAAGTTGGGACTCGGTCTATGCGCGAAGTCTGCGAATTTTAAAAAAATATTTTTTTTTATTTTTCATTTTTTTTTCTTTCTTTTTTTATTTTTGAGGGGGCTGCAGTCCGGCAGCCCTATGCCACGAGCCGCCCCTGTATATATATATATATATATCAACATAAATAGGTATATCTGTACACATAGGATGTACATACATATATATCTATATATACATATATCTATATCATATATATATATATATATATATATATATATTTATATACACACACACACACACACACACACACACACACATACACACACACACACACACACACACACACACACACACACACACATGCACACACAGAGCTACAAATGGCCATATATATGATGCACTATACAGATGTGTAGACATACATATGTATGAATATATATGTGTATGTACTTGTAGACATATATCTACATATGTATATGTATATATCCATATTCCTGTCATGTGTAAACATCACGGTTGTGTATACCTTCCCTGTTGTATATCACTGTATGTATCTGATATGTGTATATTTAGATATAACAACATATGTGATGCAACAATAATATCAATAACAAGTACTACACAATTGTTGAAGTCAAAGCAATTGTTCAATACTATTCAATATGTGTAGTGACAGATATATTAGAAAAACAACAACTGTCTTCACAGTTGTCATGGCATAGTGGTTAACTGTTGTGACTATAGTGTATAGGGTGCTGCGTGTAAGGCCTGTGTATTTTGTTGCTGGGAAGAACAAAGGCTGTTGGATACAGAGTGGTTAAGGCAGTTTTGAGCAGCTTTAAGCGCGTTTGCATGGGTTTGCTCGAAGCTAAGTGGTGCTAAGCTACGGTTAAAAGTATGGGTGCTTAAACTATGTAGGTTTCACTTACCAGTGCACAAATCTGCTTAGCTATCATATTGCAGCAATGCTTACATCTGCTAAGCATGGCTCAGCCCTGGTAACCAGTGCTCACATCCCAGTCTGATAACATAGTAGGGTAATGACATCTGTAATAAGTGTATATAATGCCATGTACAATACATGCATTTATATGATGTCATTACAGTAGCAAGGGATGTGAGTGTCATGTCTGAGACACACAAATATATAAGATCTGTACAGCACTATTGTCCATGTGAATTTGTTACATACAAGGGTAGTAACCTAGGTTATGTGTTATCACACTGGCATGTAGTGTATCATGGTGGTACTACTGCTGACAGTGCTTTCCCAAGCAAGATTAGAGTGCTAAATGGTGTAGTACTGAAAACAAGCACACCTGCAGGCATAGCTGGACTCTGAGGCCTCACTGTCATGTTCCTGGTATGTGAGCTGTGTCACAGTCTATATCCCCTACTGGATAATGATCTGACATGTGGAAAGTAACTGTAGACTACCATCTGTACAGCACATGTCAGTGAGGGCTTCCAACATGTACTAATGGCATGCATATTGTTTTCAGACGTCTACCTGTTGACACATTCTTCCTACTGTATAGCTACTTGCCAAGCTGATGTCTGTCAGTCCCTGTACAGATGTGCAGATGGCAGGTATCCAGCTTGGATATGTATAGGCAACCTATGCTTGACTGATACTGACATGTCTGCCCAGCTGTGTTATAATTGGCACATATAGGAGACAACACCCTGTACACACCACATGCCATGGGTACCTCCACTACACTACCACTGTCAACAGAACATGCTTGGGTACAGGTTTCCATCACATACACTAACCATGTGTTGCAATACATGTTGCATGCATGTCAACTGGATCACCTCAGTGGCCATTTGCAGGAGGCATCCAGAGGATTGGCTGATGCATGTCACTCTCACCCTGAGGGTCACCACAGTGGTGTCTCTGATAGATTGCCTGCTGACACATGGCAGGTGGCATGATACCACTGTACACACATCCCCTATACTACCCATCTCTCCATGGACAATAGCCAGCTACACACCTATGATGACCTGCAGCAATGCACCCCAGTACTGACACATGTGTACGTGTGCATTACTGGGGATAGTAGTGTCTGTGTGTTAGTACACCTGTAGTTGGGAATACCATGAGGACCTTCACAACCACCACAACACCCATTGCCATAGTAAGATGTTGCTGCTGCTGTATTGAACATGTACCTAGTTACGCTTTTCTCCCTTTCGGCTACATGAGCCTTGCAGTACCAGCACAATACTGTTGTACAAATGGGTCAATAGGCATGGGATACCCATTGAGTTCTGGCAAGTGTGTGTATGTGTGCATGTCTGTATATCTGTAGGTTACAGCAGTCCGAGGCCACATACTCCTATTACAATACGCATTGCCACACAGTAGTATGGATAGTATTGTTGCTGCCCATAGGTGAGGCATGACAATGCAACACCCTTATATGCCTGTGGCATGTGCATTAGATGCATATCCCTGTAGTACCACTGTTGGGATATACAATGGGTTGTATCACAGTCATGGGCAATGTGTGATGGTGGGTATGTCAGAGTGTCATCATGGGTTCCAGTGAATGCAATATCCACTGTAGGATATGGGTGCTCTGTACACTGTCATTACACCATGGTACACCTGGTATATGTCCCATGTACCACTGTATGGTGACCACTGTCACTATCAACCATACAGATAACTGACACCACAATCCAGCCCAGTTATGCACGTGCTGTGTGCAGCCTACCTGTAACACATTGGACACACTGACAAGTTAGTTAGCACAGATAGACCCACATCTCTCAAATGTGTGTCTGCCTGTTATGTGTCGGTTAATGTGTATATGATGGTATGCCACACTATTTATTGTCCATATACAACCACTAATCCCCCATTACCATACTGTACATCTGGGGATGTTCTGCATGTAATATGTAACCTGGAACACACCTCACCCTAAACACTGTGTGGTGTGTGCAATGAAAACCACACACTTCAGTAGCACTACATACCTAGGTAAGGGTCTAGTCCCAGTGTTGCCAAGTAAGAGAGTGCATGTATGTGGATGGGTCTACATCAAGTTGCTGATTATACATGTCCCAGCGGGTCGCCTATCTTTGTGGCACAGGCAATAACTGTTATATAAACCTGTGACATGTGTTCACCTGTACCCAGGATATGTCACAGCCATGGTGTCACCACAGTGCCATACCCCTTGTGGAATATGACTGCAGATCATCCTCCTGCTGACATATATACACCTACGACACAAATGGATAACATTATGGAGACCACAATCACTCAGTGTTACTAACAGCTATAATGCATCATGGCTGGACAGCTACCCTACCTGACATGTATGCATTAAACATTACTCATGACAACATGTTACAATGCAGTACATTGGTACACTGTAGTACAGTCACCATGTGCATCAGAACCATATTAACCTGTTCCTACATCGATGCTATGGATGACAGGGATGTGGCACAGGTATCATCATATGCACCGAGTGTGTTGTTGGTTTGCCAGAGACCGAGGGTGGGTGATAGGTTTGACACCATGTGTGTGGGTGAGGGGTGTAATTAGTTGAAATAGGTGTGGTGATGTGGTGTGTGTAGGTATTGGGTTGCCCTAGGTGAGTTCGTATAGTGTGTGGGTATGCATGCACACAGTTTTGCCATGTGGCTGTCCTATACAGGTGTTTCTTGGATAGCTGGAGACCATACCTGGCAGGATGTGCACTTCACCACCTCCGGCCACGGACACGTGGACTGTGCCTGCCAGGGGCTCCATGAGCACATCCAGGTATAGGCCTTGATGTGCTCCTCTCCTCTGATGATGACAAATGTCTGCTGGAACCAGGTCCCACCTGGGACTGGCCAGGACCACATGCACATGGCCTGCTGTGTTGTGGTGTGGACAGTGCTCTCCTGCAGTGCTGAGGTTGGTACTGCCACTACGGGAGCACCTTGGTGTCCTAGCATGTCTACGTTGACTGCCAGCTGTTGGTATTGCTGGCCAAAGTCCATGCAGCCATCGCCGCACTCCCACCACATGTTCAAGCACGGACAAACCATGGTAAATGAGGCCCACCATCTCACCCAACCATCTATCCATGACCTCAGTATAATCACGGTGGGCACCAAACAGTTCATGGAAGTTGTCACTTGCAGATGTGAGAGCAGCCCTCTGGAGCCTCAGGCCCTGTCTCGTGTACAGTTCCATATGTGCCTGCACCCCCAAGACAGTCTGAAACATGTGCCTGGGGGTACCAGTTGTGGTGCTTCTGCCAGAGGCATGATGACCAGTGGCCCTACTATGAGCACCCTGGTACATCTGCCTATGTGGTGCCCTGCTGGACATCTGGCTATGCTGCTGTGACCAGACACAGTAGGCATAGATGCCACACTCTCCTGTGCATTGCCACCAACCGCCAACTGTCCCTCTGCTGTGGCTACTGGTGATGGGGTATGTATAGGCACTGTAACTGTGTGCGAGGTTGGGGTGGCTAAGAGGGGGATGTCAAACAATGGTGCAGTTTCAGTCCCTGACAATTCCACCTGTGCCTCAACAGTACTATCATCATCTTCGGTATCTGTATGGACACCAAAATCAGAATGCATGCAGGAGGGAATCTGACCCACCTCATCACCTGTGGAGGAAAACAAGAAACACACTTTAAGACCTGTACAGCATTGCATAACAGTATACACACACACACACACACACACACACACACACACACACACACACACACACACACACACACACACACACACACACACACACACACTCACATACATTCCACCTTAATACCTACCTGTCCCTGATTTTACAGACAGTCCCACATTTATTCACATGCGTTCCCCATTTTGCATCATACTTGGTAACATACCATCATTAATACCACTCATTAACGTATCATTCCTCTAAATGCCTAGATGAGTAATCTGAAAACAAGACCTGTTACTCAATTACCTCCTTGACTTGAGTGGAGTAGGTCTTACATGGTTTCACTGCTGTCATCCAATGTTCACCCTGTGTATGTCCAGAAATCATGAGCATGGCCCCTATACGTTAGGGGCTACTACGTTCACTCCTTAATGTCACACACTAGAGTGTCATGTGTAAGTATTGCTCAGTACATGCTAGATCTGCTGCTCAACCTATCGCAACAGTAATGTATGGATACACTCCCTGGTGTTGTCTAGTAATTCCCCAATGCATCTGTAGTGCTGCATACATGGTATTCATTCATCTCTCTGCTGATTGCAATATTAAGGGTATACCTGGTGTCTACTTTCCCTCCCAATGCATGTTCCATGCTACAGACCTTATTATACTATCAGCTGTCCTGTGAGTATATATCAGACAAGTATTCCTAGTGTCTCATGTGTCAGTCCATGTCCATGTACTGCACGATCCCAAAGGGAAGTACTGCCATATGAACAACCCCGCAATCCCACATGTGCATACATGGACACCCACACAAACCCACACATATGCACACACACATCCTACATGAATCAACCCCCCTCCACTCCACCAGATTGCACTTACAGACAAACCCTCCCCCCGTCACACACACACGTACAGGTGAGGTTGCACAATGATAGTACACACAGTCCTTCCATTACCCATCTGTCAACATGCATAAAATACGGTACTCAACAGCATGTAGTGCAGCTATAGTCAATCCATGCTAGCAAAAGTATGCCTGTGTGTGATGCATGGTTTGTGTTAGTAGACAATGCCCCTTCCCCTGGAAAATACTGCACCCATGTACACAGTATTGTTGTGCACCTGTTCTGCACCCTGGCATGTACTGTACACCAAACCTCACAGGTGTACAAACCATTGCTGAGTGTGTATTACTGTGTCAGTTATGTCTGCTCTAATACTCACAGCCCCTATGTGTTTCAGCGACACATACCTGGGATGATATGTGGACAGATATCAATTGTGAATGCCTGATGTCTGGTTTACAGATCTCAACATCAGTGGTGCATGTATGACCAATCACATACTATTACACTGACAAGTGTCAGACCGTACAATGGCTATGTGTATGCTATGTGTACACAGCCTTATTGATATGATGCACTCTTCCTTGATCTGCCATGGGACCACATCACCACATATATTAACAATACATGAGCCTGATATGTGACATATGTCCTGTACATTCACATGCAATGTCTAAGAAATGTGTTAGCTGTGCAGATGCTGACTGCAAGGTATACATTCCATGAGTGCATATGTGTGCACTCCCTTATCATGACGTTTGTTGCACCTATTGTTATGTGTACTACAACAGTCACTATTCTGGGCAGGGGTATACTAGCATGGACCATCTGCATCTGCCAGTATATGATCAGTCTGCACTACACATGTCCTCTAACTCTGCATGACTGAAAGGTCTACTCATGTGCACATCCCTTGGTGTTCACACACTGCCATTACTATTGCTGTGGGGGTAGAGTTATGTCTGCCACAGTTCCTGAACCTGACTATGTGCAGATACAGCCTTTCTTAGCATCCTTAGGATCTCTGCTGCAGTGCACTGGTGTGTAATGCTGACACACCCTCCTAACCTTCAGCCTTATTGCAGATGCTTGACAAGTATGGCCTACACATGTGTGTCAACTCACAGTGGCTCATACACTGAACACCATGTGTAGCAGCCTTGTCCCAGCTAATAATGTGTATCACAGTATTATGTTATGCCACAGTGTAGATCTGTAACAGTTGCCATTGTAATGCTGGTATATACACTGTTGTTGCACTGTAAAAGGGTGATGTTTCGCACATGTCCCTACTGTAGGCCATGTGTCCCACCATTATGTTCATCCCTGTCGACACATTTCACAATGACAGGATGTTAGTTATCTTGCAGGTGTCTGACATACCCTTCAGATACCCCATCATGGTCACCACTGTGATGCAGTGTATTTAACAGCAGCAATACGTGAACATGTATGGCATGCATTACGGGTAGGTGTGTTAAATGTGTGCATGGAATATACCATAGCCATTACATTCCCAGTGTATTGGCAAGCATGAACATAAACCATACTCACCAGCTATAGGCTACTGCCTTGGTGGTATACCAGAGGTACCTACAGAAGAGTGTGAGAGATGTGATATCAGTGGCCACAGCTCTGGCATTGCTACAGGGTGGGTGCAGCATTACAGTACATCAAAAGTACAAGTCCAGAATACTATCACTTATGCACATCTGTTTATTACTACTACGCAGCAACAGACTATATATATGACATCTCACATATGCATGATCTACCTGTACAGATGCAGATGTATACACAACTGTGGTGGTCTGATGTGCCCTGTGGCCTTACCTGCATGCTTATCAGCCAGTATGTGGATAGCACCGACCTCCACAATGGTCTCTGTCAGTTGTTGGGTGTGCGGGTGGGCAAGTGTCACGAGGCTGGTGAGGAGCTCCTCAAAACATGTCAGGGGAGGATGGATGGCATGACGCCCCTGTTGTGAGGTGATCCCTTGGACTGCAGCAGCACGCCGATGGGCATTGTGAAGCAGGTCAGAACAATGAGGCCGGACCTGTTCATAACTGCAGTTATGCAGGCCAACATCATTGACCCTGTGGACTAGATCATTCCACAGGGTGGTCCACTCCTGCTGCTTATGTGTGGCCCTGCCAAACAGAACTGGATAGTGCTGTATTAGGTGGTTCAAGACAATCTCATTTTCTGCCACTGAATACCCAAGAAAATGGCCGTGGGACATCTTGCCTGAAATAAATAAAGATGAAAACAGGTATGAGCAACTCATACAGCAAGATTTCCATAGCTCTTAATACACTTCTCTGTCACCCTCCCACCATATCAGCGACAACAAACTGTTCACACAACTCAATAGATATGGCTACAGCTTACCTACCATTGGGACATATATTGCATTGTATCACACTTTGTGCTATGTGTTTGTAGCCATGTTCCCTGTGTGGACATTTTCAGTGCTGGCCTGTTACGGACTATTTCACCTGCATGCCATTGTCAGTGCCACTATGGTTTCATATATGCATGTGGTATGCTTGCTATGTGATTGCGGCACATCTGATATTCTGTGTTATTGGGGATATCTATGCATGCTGTTGGACATGTTCCAGGATTGCGTGGACTATTACTACCCACATATGTTTTATAACAGTGACACAATAGCATGTTTAGGGAATAGTTGCCAGCAGAATCATCTCTCTCACCTCAAATGGCCATGTTACCAGGCCACATCACATGCAGGACCCACCCTGGGGCCTCCCCATCTACTGGTCCAGCATTACATTCAGGTGGAACCACCTCTGGAGATGTTATCCCCCCTCCGGGGCACATGCAGACATGATCCTGTCACCCGAGGTCAGGTCAAGAGTCTGTTCCATAGGGTGCTCCACAGACACTTGTGGGATGTGCTACAGCACCTTGAGGCACTCAGTACACTATCACAGGGTCCACATGCTCCTCCTGCTCAGCTTCCAGGCCAGAACCTTCAGGGTCATGGACTGCTGCTGTGACTAGCAATAGATGTGGGCTTTGTTCCCATTGTTTCCATATGGGGGCTCATGGGTCTTCCACATTGCAGACCACACACGCCATCCAGGGTGTTTACTCACCACATGTGTCATATACCACCCCTGTAAGCTCTCCTCTATATCTACCAACCCGAACCACCAACACAAATATACCTGCTATCCTTCCCCATATTCCCATTTCCTACTTCACAGAAAAGGGCAAAATAGTCCCAACAAGGGGTTCACATGTGACATACCCATCCATGTTGCACACACTTACAGCTGTATATATCTGTGTGTATTGCTATGTGTGCTGTTCCCTCACACATAGCATTCAGCACTGTGGTGTTAATATAGGGGACGTGTTTACATACATATATGTGTGTGTGTGTTTGTATATATGTGGACATACACACACACACACACACACACACATATATATATATATATATATATATATATATATATATATATATATATGTGTGTGTGTGTGTGTGTGTGTGTGTAGATATATATTATGTTGTATATATGTGTTTATATGGGTCTTTTTGATATGGTCAACATTTCACAATGTCGAAATTCATATCGCCGAGACCATATGATTGACATTTGAAATGTCAACCATACAAGTATTACATTAAAAAAAAAACAGACTTACCTTAATTCTGCTAGCAGGGGCTTTGCCTCCCTGCATCCCCCCACACCCTCCGGAACTTAAATATACCAACGCCAAGATCATATTACAGTGCGGAAGTGGAAATCTTTCCATTCTGCACTGTAGGGAGATGCTGGTTCCCCATGGTTCATAGGTTCATACTAGGCTATCTGCCCAAGGGCATTTATAAGCCTAGCCAAGAGTTTTGTGGCTTTCACCACCCCTTTAGTTTGGAGGATACTATGCCCATTATTTTGCTGTGCCTCTGTCAAGCAGTGACACTGAGATAATTCCTGGGGTATATCTGCGATCTCCCATCCATTGGTCAAGATTTCTCTTGAACAAACCCAGCAAGGTGCTCTGCCTCACATGTACTGGGATTTTTTTCCACAGCATAGGGAGTCTCTGGGTGATGAATCTGTCCCTCCAGCACGTCCTATTAATAACCGTGTCAAGGTTTAAGTCTCCCGCCCTTGTAGTTCTGAGGGATCTAGATTTTTTGAGGTGAAGCATGTTCATCAATTCTGGGTTGGACATGGCCTTGTATGTCAGGCACAGGTCACCTCTGAGCAGACGGTAAGCGACTGAATAGAGCTGGAGTTCCTTCAGTCGGGCAGCATAGGACATATTTTTGAGACCCTTTATCCTTTTGGTGAGGAATTTTTGGGGCCTTTCCAGTTGCTGCAGGTGTCGTGTCAGATACATTCCGAATGGGGCATTGTACTCAATCATTGGTCTGATGAGTGATGAGTACAGTGGGACGATGACTTCCCTTGATCTAGATGTGAATCCCTTCATGATCAGGTGGGCAATGTAGAAGGTCTTCCTAACTACTTTGGCAACGTGAGTGTCAAACGAAAGTTACTGTCAACCTGGGTCCCCAGATCCCTGATAACCTCTTCTGAGCTCAGTGGGTTGCCGCCTATATGGTAGCTAGGGGTAACCTTGTTTTTCCCAAAGGGTATGACTATGCATTTTTTGGCATTTAACTTTAGGCCATGGCTCTGGCACCAGTTATCCATTTCTATAAGACCCTTCTGAAGGATATCTGTGTCAGATGTGTTCTCAACTATGGCGCCCAGTTTGCAGTCATCTGCAAATTTTGTCAGCCATAGTCCTCCTGTGTTTGCTTGTACTTCTGAAAAGTAGATGCCGAACAGGAGTGGGCCAAGGACAGAGCCCTGTGGGACACCACTTGTGACAGGCTTTGAGTCTGACATGGCGCCAGCAACTCTGACCCTGTGGGTTCTGTCACTTAGCCAGTTTGCAACCCATCTTGTGACGTATGGGTTTACATTTAAGCTGATGAGTTTTTCAATGATACCTGAGTGGGGTATTGTGTCGAAAGCCTTTGCCAGGTCAAGGTAGGCTGTGTGGACTGCCTTTCCCTCATCAATGGCCTTGGTGACTGTTTTGAAAAAGTCAACCAAGTTTAAAAGGCATGATCTGCCTTTGACAAAGCCAAACTGGGTCGGATCCAAAGTCTGCAAGTCCCCTATGTCTTTATTTATGAGTTCCATTATGATCCTCTCCATAGCTTTGCAGATCAGGCTTGTCAAGCTGATGGGACGGTAATTTCCAGGGTCAGTGGAGGCACCGCCTTTGTGATGTGGGACCACAGTTGCTGTACGCCCTAACTGTGGGTTTAATTCCTCATTGAGTTCGTGGAGCACACAACCGGGGACACCATCCGGTCCCATGGATGCTGTGTTTTTTGCCTTGGAGAGAGCAGTTCTCACCTGAGCGTTTGAGATGTTTGGGGGGGTTACAATCCTCTGGTACAGATATCTCACCTTTTGGGGGGGGGGAGAAGTTTGCACTGAACCTGTCAGCCAGTATGTTGGCAATGTCTGTAGGTTCAGCAATTTTTACATCATTTTGAACTAATTCTGAGCATATCTGGGAGTTTCCTCCCAGGTTTCTAACATAGCTAAAAAAGGCCTTATGATTGTCTTTTGAGTCCTTAGCGACTTTTCTCTCAAAATTTGCCTTGGATGATTTTATGAGGGCTCTTAGTTTTTTACTTATAATGATCAAAGGTGTTTTCCCTTTTAAGGATTTTGCTCTATCTTGTAGTAGCTTCCTCCTTATGTTGTAGAGTTTGTTTAGGGCTGGGGTCCACCAGACTGGACGCTTGCCTTTGGTACAAAGAGTCTTTGTTTTGTTTGGGATTGCCTGATCCATGCAGTCCTGTAGGTGCTGGTAGAAGGCATTTGTGAGTGATTCAGTGACTTAAATAATGGTTTCCGCAGGCTCGGGGGCCTAAAAAGGAGACCACACCAGTCTTTAGAAGTGTGAAGTCGGCTTTTGAAAAGTTCTTCACTGTGGTCTTTTTTATCTCAGGTGGGGGGGATGTGGACTTCCAGTGAGATTAGTTTATGGTCTGATCTCACCAGTGAGGGGTATACTTCCGGTGTTGAACATTGTGACCCCATGTTCGTGATGATGAGATCTAGTATGTTTTCTCCTCTTGTGGGGATGGTGACTAGTTGTTCCATGGCATTTGAGTTTATGAACTCTAGGAACCTTTGGGCTAGAGTATTGAGGCTTGAGTAGTGATCCCAGTCTATATTTGGGTAGTTGAAGTCACCTAGTATGATGGTGTTTGGAGATACAATTATCCCCTCCAGTGTTTTCAGGAAAGCTATGTGAGGTTCCTGAGATTGAGTGGGTGGCCTGTAACATGCTACAAATTGCAGAGCAGTCTTGCCTATGGTTAATTGCACCTGGATGGTCTCCGATGCATCGTGCGTTGCCACCAACCTTGAGGTGTGGGTGTCCTTGATGAATATAGACACCCCCCCTCCTTTCTTGGTGTTGTCCGGATTTTGGGGCCGGAACGCATGATATGAGGTAAAACCTGATAGTGCCGGGGTGCTCTCTGGAGCCTTGAACCAGGTTTCAGTCACAGCACAGACATCGATGTTCTCCATACTGACAAGGGCCTCAAGTGCGTGCATCTTGAGGTTTAGACTTCTGGCATTGAGCAGCATTACCCTTAGTATTTTTCCTTTTTTGTGTACTAGGGTGGTAGGTTTAGAATTTGAGCCTTGCCTAAAAAAGGCACTATGGGGGTGGCAAGAGCCTTTGCCAATATCCGGAAGCCCAGGGGTGACAGGTGCAAGCCGTCCCTTGTGAAGCAGCATGGCTTGTCCAGCATGTCATCCCAGGCAGACAGACATTGGATCCCCTTTGAATGACACCAGAGTTTAAGCCAATTATTAAAGCTGATCATCTTGTCTCTGTATTGTGGCATCATTCTTGGTAAAGGTAGGATACTGCTCAAGGTCAGGGTCATACCTGCCTGGGCTACATAATCAGAGAGCTCCTCTATGTCTCTTTTCATGTAGTCCAAGGAGGTACATCTCAGGTCGTTCACACCAGCGTGGACAATGACAGAGTCGTACTTGTACCTGCTGTTGAGAGACCTGAGTGCTTGCGTTATGTGGTGGATTCTAGCACCCGACAGGCAGCTTACTGTGACCTTCTCCTTACTCAATCTGGTGAGCGGGACATCAGTGTGTCTGACTATGGAGTCACCAATGACAAGTGTGTCTGGCATTGTGTTTGGCCTTAAGGGCTGTGGCTGTTTGGCACACTGACTATGTGGTCTATGTGTTGCATGTGTTGTGTCCTGAGGTGGCAGTTGTTTGGCTGTCTGCTTTGGTGGCCTCTGCTGTTTTGGTAGATTTTTGATCAGAGCCTCCGAGTATGTCTTTGTGTATTTATGTGTATGATTTGTGAGACTGGGTTTGTGGTGTGTGTGGTTACCATCTCCTCCTGTCTGGTCTTGCCAGTCCTATGTTGAGAGAGCTCAGCCTCCAGTTTGGCTATATAGTTGCATCTCTCGCATGTATTTGTGTTTTGTGGAAGAAAGAGAGGGTTGTCCGTGTACATGAGACAATTGTAACATTGCCTCAATATTCCCAGATTCACCAGCTGAGCAGGAGAGGACACTAGCAACTGATCCCTCGACATGCTAGAAGGAATAGACAAGGACTTTAAAAAGACTCCGGGGGATGTGGGTGATCGAAAAGGGGTTTTGGCTGGTGGGGTACTATGTATACTAAAAGTGCTATATCAAAGTAAAAAATACTTTAGGAGCAAGTGCTAGGCTTTACAGAAAAAGAATAGTCTACTTAAGAATCAAGTAGAGCTGAACTTTTTAGATATAGAATATGCTGGTTTGATCAGCAGTACAGTTCAAGGAAGGCTGTTTTAAGGGAAAATTTGAAGAGTGGACTTTAGGCAGCCTGAATAGTTTAACCTTGATTAACCGCCGCTGCTCTTGTGTGCTCCTGTAGCAACTCCGTGCTAAATCGCGCTAAAGCACGGTAAAGCGTGCTTTATAGCAGGGGGCTGGAAAAGACAGGAAATTACCCAAAATGGCCAATAAACTACAAGTTACTGCCTTAAACCACTCCTCTGAGGACAAACAGGCAGCTCAGTACTCCCCACTCTCACTGGTGAGTAAAGAAACTTCCTCCTGACCAATCAAGGAAAATGGAGAAACACAGGAACCAAGACAAAGCCCAGGGATCAGCAAAATCTGATCTCTGGAACAAACTATTAGGAAAGTATGGAAAACAAGAGTATTTTTTTTGTTTTTTTTTTTCCAAGTTTTTTTTTTTCAGATAGGCAGAAAATACAATAAATGCTGTGCTTTTCGACTAATTGCTAACAAAAGCTAGTACACTTGAGTGTATTAGCCTGTTGTTTAACTTTTAAGCAAAACTTAAACAAGCAAGTGCAACAAACAGTTCAAGCTATTAAAAACAGTAAAAACAGGTAATAACAGAATAAAACAGGCAGAAATAGTCGTCAAAAGGCTTAAAAAGTTGAAAATGCAGAAAAAAATACTTAGAATCTGGAAAGTATGTCTTTTCTGGTCTCTGCTGCTCTAGGAACTCTGCTGGACAAAACGAGGAGCTGTGCTGAGTTCTTTATAGCCAGAAAAGCCCGCCAAAGCGTGCTTTATAGCAGGGGGCTGGAAAAGACAGGAAATGACCCAAAATGGCCAATAAACTACAAGTTACTGCCTTAAACCACTCCTCTGAGGACAAACAGGCAGCTCAGTACTCCCCACTCTCACTGGTGAGTAAAGAAACTTCCCCCTGACCAAACAAGGAAAATGGAGAAACACAGGAACCAAGACAAAGCCCAGGGATCAGCAAAATCTGATCTCTGGAACAAACTATTAGGAAAGTATGGAAAACAAGAGTATTTTTTTGTTTTTTTTCAAGTTTTTTTTTTTCAGATAGGCAGAAAATACAATAAATGCTGTGTTTTTCAACTAATTGCTATCAAAAGCTAGTACACTTGAATGTATTAGCATGTTGTTTAACTTTTAAGCAAAACTTAAACAAGCAAGTACAACAAACATTTCAAGCTATTAAAAACAGTAAAAACATGTAATAACAGAATAAAACAGGCAGAAATAGTCGTCGAAAAGCTTAAAAAGTCGAAAATGCAGAAAAAAAATACTTAGAATCTGGAAAGTTTGTCTTTTCTGGTCTCTGCTGCTCTAGGAACTCTGCTGGACACCACGAGGAGCTGTGCTGAGTTCTCTATAGCCAGAAAAGCCTGCCAAAGCGTGCTTTATAGCAGGGGGCTGGAAAAGACAGGAAATGACCCAAAATGGCCAATAAACTACAAGTTACTGCCTTAAACCACTCCTCTAAGGACAAACAGGCAGCTCAGCACTCCCCACTCTCACTGGTGAGTAAAGAAACTTCCCCCTGACCAAACAAGGAAAATGGAGAAACACAGGAACCAAGACAAAGCCCAGGGATCAGCAAAATCTGATCACTGGAACAAACTATTAGGAAAGTATGGAAAACAAGAGTATTTTTTGTTTTTTTCAAGTTTTTTTTTCAAATAGGCAGAAAATACAATAAATGCTGTGCTTTTCGACTAATTGCTATCAAAAGCTAGTACACTTGAATGTATTAGCCTGTTGTTTAACTTTTAAGCAAAACTTAAACAAGCAAGTGCAACAAACAGTTCAAGCTATTAAAAACAGTAAAAACAGGTAATAACAGAATAAAACAGGCAGAAATAGTCGTGGAAAGGCTTAAAAAGTCGAAAATGCAGAAAAAAATACTTAGAATCTGGAAAGTTTGTCTTTTCTGGTCTCTGCTGCTCTAGGAACTCTGCTGGACACCACGAGGAGCTGTGCTGAGTTCTCTATGGCCAGAAAAGCCCACCAAAGTGTGCTTTATAGCAGGGGGCTGGAAAAGACAGGAAATGACCCAAAATGGCCAATAGACTACAAGTTACTGCCTTAAACCACTCCTCTAAGGACAAACAGGCAGCTCAGTACTCCCCACTCTCACTGGTGAGTAAAGAAACTTCCCCCTGACCAAACAAGGAAAATGGAGAAACACAGGAACCAAGACAAAGCCCAGGGATCAGCAAATCTGATTACTGGAACAAACTATTAGGAAAGTATGGAAAACAAGAGTATTTTTTTTTTTTCAAGGTTTTTTTTTCAGATAGGCAGAAAATACAATAAATGCTGTGTGTTTCGACTAATTGCTATCAAAAGCTAGTACACTTGAGTGTATTAGCCTGTTGTTTAACTTTTAAGCAAAACTTAAACAAGCAAGTGCAACAAACAATTCAAGCTATTAAAAACAGTAAAAACAGGTAATAACAGAATAAAACAGGCAGAAATAGTCGAAAGGCTTAAAAAGTCGAAAATGCAGAAAAAAAATACTTAGAATCTGGAAAGTTTGTCTTTTCTGGTCTCTGCTGCTCTAGGAACTCTGCTGGACACCACGAGGAGCTGTGCTGAGTTCATGTCGATCATATGGTCTTGGCCATTCAAAGGGGACCTGTTATATATGTCTACATATGGGTATCTGTATATCTGTAGACTTACAGATATATATATATATATATATATATATATATATATATATATATATATATATATATATATATATATATATATATATATGTATATATACACACACATATACATACTTATACATGGGGAGCATTCAGACATCAGTTCTACAATCTCTAACTCTCCTTCCTGCACAGCTGCACTGTTCTGCCTTGCTACAACACAGACAGGTGTCACATGTGGACACAGCGTAACATTAGGGGGGTATATATAGGGCCAGATTGTAGGTAAGCCTATTATAAACCTATGGCATTTCAGCATTCTACAATACATTTTAACCAGAGTGTCTTGCAAGTGGTGGGCTATGGAACCCATGTGTCCATTATTATGGCATTACTTCCACCACCAGCTATTGGTCACAGTAATATACATCCTTTCCATTACACATAACACACTGTGTTGGCTTACATCTTGTCAGTCACTGCTGTGCAAAGTTGAGGGGGATGGCCCACTACCCACAGGGACAGATTCTGTTGTCCATAGCAGTTGTTCAGCTGAAAATGTTACAACAGCAACACCTGATGGCACATATATATCATTCCACATCATCTACCCCAGTATTCTGGACTAAGTACTACAGTCAATTACATGCATATATACTTCACATACCTGTTGTGGGAATGAGGTCTGTTGTGAATGGTGTCCTTGTAGTAGTTTTTTTTTCAGCTTGGCTATAGCCTTAACCTGCTTCCTTTGTTTCTGTTTTTTTTTGGGTTGTGGTTTTGGTTTTTCTTAAGGATCTGTTTTCTCTTTCTCTCTCTCTATCTCTCTCTCTCTCTCTCTCTCTCTCTCTCTCTCTCTCTCTCTTTCTCTCTTTCTCTCTGTCTCTTTCTCTCTCTTTCTCCCTCTCTCTCTCCAATAAATGGATTGAGCTGCCTGGAATAGATTGCAGCATGGATTTTGTGGGTGATACACATGATCAGGTGATGGCCTCTTCACCAGTCAGTGTCCTACACTTGTTACCTGCATGCAGCATGATGTGCAGTACTTCCAATTACCACTGTCATGGCAATCCACTAATATAAATACCTACATCATGTGGGTGTGGTCCCTTTACCTTTCCTGTATGGTAGACATCCTTCCTGTGTGTGGGCAGCAGTGTTACAGACGGTAGGTAGCAATACCTCTTACAAGCGAACTTGCACACTCAGGCCAGCTACATATTTTTATGAGGTTCCAGAACTACAGAGTGTGAGTAGTGTTGTATGCATTGTATAGCACCAGTGTTAAAGGGTTTGTGTGTACATACTAGTTTAACATGGACTGCAGTCTTTCTGCATAGCTCTCATCTGTGTGCCTATCCACTTGATGGCCAGAGGTGTGCCTTTTATGTTTTGCCTGTCCACCACACAGGTCTTCTGTCAGATATATCACTGGCAGTGTGTGCGTTGAGTGCTATCAGTACATGGCTACATCCATTTGTATTTCTGACTTCATATTCCTGACTAAGGGTATGTTGCAGGCTATCCTGTAATACCAGCAACTTGCATAGTGTATGACAACACTATTTCACATATGGGCCTGTGTTCCAGCCTCTGTCCTCCACCTACATACCAGGCTTTGTCCATATGACATGCCATCAGGGGTTGGTATGTAGTGACCTGTGAGTATGTAATGCTGCCATTCCTGCCATCATTCCACTGCTGTTGTGGCCCCCACACATATTGTGGGGTTGGGTCCATATATGTGTGGGCTTCAGCTACACAAAACATGTGTGCCCTTCTACAGTCCAGAGGTCAGTGTATGTAACAGTGGTATATGCCCCTGTATGTCAGTCTATGGGGGGGGGGGGGTTGCATTCATACATACATGCATACATTAGTACTAGGCTAACTGCCCTTGTGAGCCATTTTAAACCTAGCCAATTATCCCATAGGAAAATCAAACCCTGGAGTCTGTGTCTGCAAGGTAAACACCTTAACAATGACATCAATCTCCCACCCCTTCCTAACTAACCTAGGCTGTTACAACATGTGAGAGATATTAGGGATAAGCTGCCTTAAGGTATCTGGATGTAAATTACCATACACTTCACCTTGGGTAAATGTAGGCCTGCTGCTTCCTGCCATACAGACTGTTCTGTTTGTCAGTGTGATTGTGGTGGTTTCAGTTATGCCTTGTTATGTAACAGATTCATCACATTGTGTCAACTGAAGTCTTTACCCCCAAGGGATTGTGTACAGCATGTAGATAATGGCTGCTGGACTATACATCTGCATTACATACTGTTCATTGACTGTAATCCTGTGGCCCAGTCTATCTTTACTGTTGTACTACTTGAAGGCCTTGGCCTGGACAGCACCATACGTTATGCTTTCCGGAATACAGTATTAATTGATCTGTTTGAGAGTTGCATTAGTCTGTATATATGTATTTCAAAATCTAAACAGCTATATGACATGGCATATACAACTGCAATAGTACACAGATAAAGTTTCTCATGTTTGCAAACCTGTGTGTGACATTATATCCCTTCATCTCTCTGTGGGTATATGTTTCAGGCAACAATTGTCTTTTGTATGGATGACTCATATAGTGTCCAGTTGGTAAGGTGGCAATTGTAGGAATACTGGCTGTTCTGTATGGTGTGCGCCCTCTAAATATGTATTATCCTATACATATCTGTGTATGTGTGTATGTGTAGTTATATATATATATATATATATATATATATATATATATATATATATATATATATATATATATATATATATATATATATATATATGTATCTGCATATACGTATGTGTGTATATGTATCTTAGGAATGTTTATTGCTTCCACATTGTACATTCCTTATGGTAGCCAGACTGTACTGCATGATATGTTATTGGTACTAGCCTGACATCATACAGGTGGTATGGATTACTGTTAATATCTTGTGCCCATGGTATGTCGGGTCCTGGTTGTGGGTCTTGCAACAGTTGGTATTGTATTGCAGGGCAGACCTGTTTGGCCCTAGGGGGATAATATCAATATGTACAAGACATATGTAGCTTGGGCCCCCTCACCCCCATTACCGGTGTCTGTGGTCATATATGTATTTATGTTCTCTTTTATATCTAGAGATTTATATCTGTATATACATATATATATATATATATATATATATGTGTATATATATATAGATATATATATATATATATATATATATATATATATATATATATATGTGTGTGTGTGTGTGTGTGTAGAGATATATATATATATATATATATATATATATATATATATATGCATATATGTATATATATATATATATATGTATATATTTTATATATATATATATATATATATATATATATATATATATACACACACACACACACACACACACACACACACACACACACACACACACACACACACATACATCTACATATTTAAATACATTTCCTGTACTGTTGAATGCCTGTGCTGAATGATATGTTTGTGAAAGCATCAGGTTTATGTATATTTGACATGGCTTAGTGCTAAATCCCTTTGGCTATGGTGTGCAGGGTCTTGGGTTCGAACCTTGCAGAAGCTGTTTATTTTGTTGCTGGGCAGAGCTAGGGCCGCTGGATACAAAGTGATTAAGGCTCTTTTAAGCAGTTGTAAGCGGGTTTGCACTGATTTGCGCAGAGGTAAGCACTGCAAACTTCCGGTTACAGTTTCTTACACTGATTTAGGTTCTCAGTTGCTTAACCTATGTAGGCATTGCTTGCCCCTGAGCAAACAAGGTTAAACCTGCTTACTGCTGCTTAAAAGTGCTTACTCCCAGTTTCCCCGCACTAATTTCTTTAAAAGAAATGAAAAAGAGACGATAGGAAAGTGGTGTAAAAAGAGCACAAAGAGGGAAAAAAGTAGGGAAAATAGCTAGGGATATGCAGGAAGGGTGTAAGGAAGGTCCATAGCTGTCCATTTCTTCTACAGCAACAGCTGTGCATATACTTTGGAGATAGATTTGGACACTCATACCCCTGAGAAAAGGGTGAGGACAACAATAATATGTTGTTAAACCAATTAGACCAGATTACATGTGTCCAGTGGAAACATGTTCAAAATGGACAGCTATGTATGGGGTTAGATTTTTTTTGTGATTGTCCTTTTTTTTTCAGATGAGAGTGGGATATTGAGGAGGGATACTAGGTATATTTGAGGAGGTAGCTTGGGTAGGTTAACAGACAAGACAAACAAGATGCATACAGGGGTAGTATATGACACATGTGGGGGGTAAACACCTTGATGGGGAGGGGTGTTGGGAAATTGGAAACCCATGAGCCCCCTAGTGGAAACATTGGGACTGAAGTCCCCACCCATGGGAAGTCCCAAAGGTGGCTGTGTTGGAGGCTGAGTAGGAGAGCCAGGCCAACCCTCTAGTCAGGACACATGGCCCTCAAGCTGGCGTAGGAGATCTCCGACCTCCCTGCGGAGCTCGCTTCGCACCATGACCCGGACCTGGCAACGGACCTGGTGGGGGAGGCTAGCCCCATCCCCTGAGAGAGTTCCACCCAAAGGTGGCGCAGGTCCAATGGATGAAGAGGTCCTGGGTTGGGCCCCAGAGGTGCTGGTGCCCAATGCCATGGCTAGCTGAGATGGGACTGGTGAGTCCACCAGCATTGGCCTTCCCAAACGTACTATGGTGTTTATGTTTTATCAACATATGTGGGTTAGTAATAGTCAACACATTCCAGGATTAGGTACAACAGCATGCATAGATATTCCAAGTAACCCAAGCACCAGCTATGGAACAGTTGCACAGCAAATAGAAGACATGCATAAATGGGACCAAGCGGTCATTACAACAGCATGCAGATGCATTGATGGCAGCATGCCACTAATGTGGGAGTATTTCAACATAGCACATACATAGAAACAGGTTTAAATATTTATCAAACAATAGGCCATATGTCCCAACAATAGAGTTAAGTCAGCACATACCAATTGAGTTGTGTATTTAGTTTATTGTTGCAGGTATGGTGGTGTGGGGGAAGATGTCAATTAACAACTAGTATATTCCTGTAGTTTGCATTACTTTCCTGGTCAGTGCTGTGATCTGTACCTTACAAGTATTAGTACACTACCTTATTGCCTTAGTTTGGTCAGTGGTATGCCTGTTGACAACTATATGCATGAACTGGTTTTACCTGCAATATACACCTCTTACCTGATATACCTGTGGAGGTATTGTTTGTTAATACTAACTAACTGTTTTTACACATACTCCGAGATTCCAGGCTGATGTTATGCACATCTCTTTTTGCACACACTCTGGGCATGTCTTCACCACGTGCAGGTGAACCGGGACATATTTCCACTATTGCCCTCTTAAACCTTATTGACTTGTACAATGACAGGTTTGTTTTATTTGACATTTTCCAAATATGTACAAGTTTGATAGTTATATGACATGACATGCTGCCTACATGTCAGAAATTGGCACACTGATATGGCAGGGTAACAGCCAGCAGATATGGATCAAATAACCGGACATTCCAGACATTTCTGTACACTTGTGGGTTATGATTCTGCATACAGCTTACTACCACTCTCTGGATTCGAACCATGGCTGTGTCTGCTAAAAATAAGACACTGTCCATCACAGCTGAATGTGCTATATAGGTATTGCTGTGTATCTCTTGTCTGATTTATGTCTATAATTCTCCTGTGGTTTTACATTCTGACCTTGTAATTACAAAAATCTTATACAGGATTTACTAGACAGTTGTATTATGTAGTACAGTGTGGGTGACAGTGATGAGTAATACCTTATTATTCTAAGCAACTGCAACACTAACAATGCCATACAATACCAGAGTAAACAGTACCAGTACAGAATATCAATCTTTTATTTACAGGCACAGTGTTCATATCTGACAGACCTGTGGGAGCAATGTTTGTTAGCACTACCTGCATGTTGCCACACAAATTACCAGTTTCCACATTGGTATTATGGACACACGTCTCACTCTGTTACTGTACATACTCTGGTCACAGCTTAACATCATTGGGGTGGAGATGGGACATACTTGTCTACTTACTCTCATAACATTTTGGGGGGTTGCTAGAGTGACAGATTTGTTGTTATAGATTTCTGACAATCAGTTGTATGTCTTGTTTGCTGCCTAAATATCTGGGATCATCCCACTGATTTGCCAGGGTGACAGGCAGCATCTATGGGCTGATTTACTGGACATTTTGGACATTTCTGTACACTTGTGGGGTATGATTCTGTATACAGCCTACTACCACTCCTAGGATTCGAACCATGGCTGTATATGCAAAAAAATACAACAGTTCACGTCACACTTGAGTGCGCTATTTGGATTTTGTTGTCTGTCTGTTCATTGTTTTCTGTCTAAGTCTCTCTCAGTTGTACTAGTTGACATCTTGGGATTACAACAGTCATATACAGACATTCCTACCAAATTTATTTATGTAGCACAGTGTGGGTAACAGTGCTTACTAAAACAGTACTATTAAGTGATTGCAACTCTACATTAAAATGTGATACCAGAGTGAATACATGCAGTCCAGCAATTAGACCTTAATTGTCAGGCTATTATGCTTTTATTTTCATACAACCTATATGAGACTCTTCCTGCCTTATTCTTTGGTATATGCAGTACATGCCTTAAACAATACAGGTTTTATGCAGGGAATTAACTTACTACTACTTTTAGATTTATTTCCTATGACAGTACATGCAAGAGTATTACTAATCTGCCTTGTGTCGCAACTGCTCAATCTACAGCCATGGGCTTCTTGATTCATAGCCCGCTCACCTGCTGCTGTGAAAGACATAAGAGGAATATTTAGCCATACCTATCCAGAATATACATGAGCTGGCAATTATTAAACAGGTAGTGGACTGATAATTACACATGGCTGGGACTTCCCCTGTCTTCCTAGCCTCTTTTATTCACTGATCCAAGAGATCCCCCTTTCTCCACTTTAGGTCAGCATAGTGATGCCTGACCTGCTCACCAGTTCGAGGTATGCCAATGGCACTGGTGAGGTCATGGGCGAGATGGTCCCAGGCTTCCACTTTGTATTGGGAACCCTGGTACTGGCCCTGCAGCAGTCTCATGTCATGGTCTTTCACAAGGAGTCCTGCCATGACTCTGGACTCCTGGATGCCCCAGCACTGTGCTCGAAAGTGCACACCCTCTCCCATTCTAGACATAGTGCCTACAAGGGTAAGCGACAACCAGTTATGAGAGCTATTCCCGCCTGTTGGGTTTAAATAGGGACAGTTTCCCACACTTTGCTTTGATTGGATGGTTTTGATAAGGCTAAGCTATGGGCAAACCTGCTTAACTAAAGTTGGCATTGCTTAAAGGGGTATACCAATGGGCAGACTGAGTTAGCTGACCTACGCATTGCTTACACCTACTAAGCTGGGCTGTGCATTGCTTAGCGTTGCTTAATATTTAAGTTGCATTATATTTGCATTGTGGCATTGATTTATTATTCATTACATGTTATATATGTGTTTGGTATCCATGATACATGTGTACATACACTGTATGGGGTCCTTGTGTTTATTAGGGGAGTTCAACACTTTATTAAAATGACACCTTACATCTGGGCTTAATGCAGTACTCCAATTGACATATTTATGTTCTGTAGTAGGTTGTACAATACAAAACTGTATATAGATTCCTTTCACATGTTCATTTTGTATTTCCTATGATGAGGATCTGTTTGGTGATACCTCAATGTTATGTAATGCTGTGATGGCTTAGTGGTTAACTACTGTGTCTATAGTGTGCAGGGTCCTCGGTTCAAGACCTGCAAATGCTGTTTATTTTGTTTCTGGCCAGAAAAGCGGCTGATGCATGCAAATTGATTAAGGCATTTTTAAGCAATTGTAAGTGGGTTTGCACGAAGGTAAGCAATGCTAACCTCTGATTAAATATGCTTACAGAGTGTTAGCTTCAATATTGCTTAACCTGTGTGCGCATTACTTACCCCATGCAAACAAGCTTAAACCTGCTTACTACTGCTTAAATATGCTTTCTCCTGCTTACTACTGTGTAACTATGTTTATTCTTGCTTACTAGTGCATACCCCCAGCTTACCACTGCACTAATTTTGACAGTAATGTCTAATGGGTCTTGGGTAAGTGGTGGATTTGGCAATTGTATGGTTTAGCATTCATCACACATTTTACCTTCCATTTGTATCCTCGATTCCTGTGTACATGTACTGTATAGGACACTTGTGGTTATCTGTGGACTTTGCAACATTATGAAAATGACAGCTCACATCTGCATTTAATGCAGTACTCCAGTTGACAAATATGTGTTATGTCGTAGGTTATGCAACAAAATAAATTGATCATAAAGTGATTTGACATGGAAAATGGATTGTACTGGAGTGGGATTCAAACAGGGAATGACTGCTCCTAAGGTGAATGCTCTGCCCACTACACTATTGCTGTACTGCTTCATTTGCATATATCTTGCTTTTTATCCTATTGTGCCATTTAACCTGCATTAACCGTAGCTAAGCGATGGGCAAACCCACACACCTAGGGTTAAATTTGATCTGTTTCATAAAAAAATTCTTTATATTTAAATGTTTTAACTATTGCTCTTGTACACTTGGCGGATGTTGTTGGGGGTATGCGAACACCTATGAGCAGTCTCACTCATTCTTATTCTTACACTGCTCTTCTTGATTGCATGGGCGTGTATATTCTGAGAGCTCTGCTCTCAGACATGCCCCCTGCACTCGTACATGCTCCATGTCCGTTTAGGCGTTCAGGCAGCACGCCTTCATTAATATGCATGGTGCGCTGCTGTCCTGCTCCTAAACGACCACTTCTGTGCAGGACTAAGCTAGTCCTGCATGGAAGGATAGTGAATCCGGGGGATTATTTCATTCTTAACAACCTGGATTCCTGAATTTTTAGACTTGAAAGAGGGACTTTCATTTGGAATTGAAAGGGCACATAGAGCACTGAGGAAACCTGCTTCTAACTCAACAAATACTCCACCTAGATCCATAGTTATAACATTTCTTTCATTTCTGGACAAGGAATTAATATTAAAATCTGCTTGGAGAAAATCACCCTTAAAAATACAATCAAAGCCTGATAAGGTTTAACAATGATTATTCTTCCAGAATACTAGAACAAAGGAAAAAAGTCTGGCCAATAATAAAACTGTTGAAATAAACCATCATTAAAGCACAGCTGGCCTTTCCAGCCAAGATAAAATACTTTTTGCCAATGAGATGACAACCTTTAATGACTTAGAAGAAGCTACTATATTCATCAAAAACAACAACTTAGTGTTTATCCCAGATGAAATGGAATGATGGCCCCTACTCTTAAAAGAATAAAAGAAACAAATCCTAGGACTGATAAAAAACTGATTCCAAGAAAGCTGTCCCAAAAAAATAACTCTTAACAACTACATCTCTCATAGTATCAACTGATATGGTACATCACTTGTCATCTGTTTTTATTAAAAAAAAAGGAGGGATTCTTAAACAACTGAGAAACAGTAATGATTTATTCAGAATGTTCAAAGAGTCCAATAATTCTTCACAAACAAAGGTAGGTCAAAATGGGCTACTATTTACATTATACATAAGCCAAACAAAGCAACATATAATACAAACCTAGAAGTTTCTAGTCCCCTACTTCAACCCAAGGAATACTTATCTTGTTCATTTTTCATTGATTTTACTTATAATAATTTAGGTAATTAATTAAGTAATTCAACACTTGCCAACTTTGGTGGTGCTGCGGTAGCGTTGTCCCTCACAGTAAGACGTTGTGCTGTTCGATTCTCAGCTAGACCATCTTCTGTGTGGAGATATGCGTGAACGGGCATACCTTCGTTGAAGGTTGTGCATCAGAGCTGGCAACTTGGCATGTAAAAATCTACTGCCAATCATTAGCGGACCGGAGTTCCGCTATGGCGACCCTTAACCGGGAAAAGATGAAAGACACAACAACAACAATAACAATTAACTAATTCAACAAGTTACCATTCATCAGAGTTCAGAGTGAAATGCAACATACTAACATCATATATAATAGCAGTAACAGTAGAGTGTTTTGAAAAAAATGCTGTCATGGAGACTAATGCCTTCTTCAGTTAAAGTATGATTTAGAAATGTCATGTATATCCTGGTTAAATAATAGTTGCAAGCTCTTAGTACAAATGTCATCATTATTGTCTAAATATAGTTAATATAAATGATGGCAGGTATCACAGCTACAAGTGTTGCTTGATCAATCCTGATATGCTGTGCATGGATGCAGCTGTGTCTGGCAGCTAGTACAAATGTCATTATTATTCTGCTAAACATAGTTAACATCAATTATGTCAGGTATCACAGCTTCGAGTGCTGTTTGATTAAGCCTGACATGGTGTATGTGGATGCAGTTGTTATTTGCTGCCGTTTTCATCACCGGGAAGCTGTGGGTTGCGGCTTGTGATCGAGGTTTACTGATGCTTGTGTATTAGGAAGAGATATTTGGTGTTTTAGCCTGGATCCAGGAGAGGGAGGTGGATAGAACTGTGATCTAGGATATTTTGACAGAGAATGGCTTGCTTGTACATCTGCTGAGTGAGAGGTGGGAGGCCTGGAGGAGTGTGTTGTCTCTTGTTGTGGCAGCTTGCTGGGAGTTTTTTTTTTAATCTGTTTTCTCTCTGTTCTTTTTCTGGCTGCTGCCTCACTGAAAGGGAGGGAATTTAGGCTTGAAGATGCAGTGAAGAGAAGCTTTGCTTCAGGTGCATCGTGAGCATCTGGTATGTAGTACACAGACACACTAACAGAAACAGATGCTCACAGGTTGCTATGGTAATGGAAACAGAGTGACAATAATGCTTAATAGCTCTGAGTAGCCTCTGAGATGATTCTCGGCATTGACGATTTTGGTTTTAAAAAAAATATATATATAAAAAAACAAAAGGGCTGTTTAAAACCACATGTACAGATATTGATGGTCTCCCGACACTTTGCTTAGTTAATTAAGTTGATTCTTGATAAAAAAAATAAATTAATTAAAAAAATAATAAGCGCAGGTTTTATATTTAAAATGTATTTTGGTCCAAACACATTAAGGACTTACATAAGAGTGGAAGTCTGAGTTATTGTGAAAGACTAAGAGCACTTGGTCTTGTGCAGTATCCTTTGCAGTGGTCTGAGAGGTGAGCTTGCTTGGACGTGTTGGGCATATAGGGTTAGTTGATTCTAGGGTTGTTTGGGGTTGCCGGGAAGTGCTAGAGAGTCATCAGATTTTCTTTATGAAAATATCTGTGAGAATGGAAAGTGTGTTGAGTGGTTCACTGGCAGAGTGGTCACTGCATGGAACAGGCTGGTAAAATGGGACAGGACAAATATTGGTTTGGATATCTTAAGAACATCCTGGAAACAAACCATATGAACTAGTGAATGGTATTCTGGCAAAACTGCATGGGCATTATTACTCGTGTTTGAAGTACTGATATGTGTGAATGTAGGGATGGAAATATACTTATAACAAATAAGAAATGAGAAAGGTCTCATAATTTAAAAACTATGGACTGTATAAACATGCTTGGAAGGAGCTAATAATAAGAATAAACATTACAGCTTGTGGTCTCTCAAATAACTAAGCAACAGCCAAAAAAAAAAAAAAACACACACGCACACACACACACACACACACACACACACACACACACACACACACACACACACACACACACACATATCCACACACAATAGTTATGTAATGTATGATTTTAGTAAATTAAGACATAAAATGTTAATTGTCATATAAGATAAAGCAGTCTGCTGAATTTAGACATTAAAGACAAGATTTAATAACATGGGCTTATGCATAATAACACTGCTTTCTTAACTTGTCATAAATGACATACACTACATTGAACATCAAAGGGAAGCATGATGATTTTCTTATATAAATAAATGTGCATAACAGGTCATGTAATTGCTTTAACTTGAATTGTGGTTTTATAATACATCTTGACCACACATAATACGTATGCTGTTACCAAGGTAACTAATGTTTTATACATGATATCAAACTGACAAATTTGTTCAAGGGAAGCAATACAAGCCTAAACTAGTAATGTCACAGAATGTGACAATCACATTCTGAACAAATAGTATTAAATTGACAATAATGACTGAGTTTAACCTTTGTTGATTATACAAAATAGAATGTTGCCATTTAAATCTAAAAACTTTCAGTATATGCCATAAAATGGCACTTTATGAATATGGAAAGGGAACTTGTAATCATTAATCACATAATTTAATTTGTTGTTTTTAACCTATAATTTCACTCATTTTATAATAAATGACAGATATGAAAATCCTTATGTGTAGGAAATGGGGAGAAGAGGGATGTACTAATAATTAAAATGCATTTTCGTCAATGTTTATATAAAACAAACTTGATGCTTTAAGTAAGTTAGCAACAAACAAAGTGATTACTTAAATGCTAGCAAACAATGAAATATAATATATCTAGTAAAATACATTGCATTATAAACATTAGGTTAAAATATTATCATCTACTTATATTATGTAATACGTTTTGAAAGACTTCATTAGTAAAGGTGAATATATTAAATAACTGTGTGCTATAATCCTTTACTGGGGTTTTATATATGATACATCCCACTTTACTATGATGTCATCTATATTTCATGCAAATATTAATTCCTTATACAATAAGCAGACATTTATATTGTATTAGAATACTGTCTAATCTACAATAGTACTATATTTGTTCAAAATAATATAAATATTGCTTATTCCTGTTATAAATATTCTCCATATGATAATTCAATTTATGGAGCTCAGATGTTCTGGATTGTCAATGTATGAGTGATAATGTGATGGAGTTAGGATTATCCCTCAAATTAGGAATGATTTTCATTCCATGGCTAGTGCGGATCTTAGTTTTGTTAGCATTTATTAGTTTAAATTTATTTCACAAAAAATTTTTAGTATGCCTGACCAAAACATTACTTTATTGGTAAACACTCAAAGTATAAAACTGATAATTTCCTTTAAAATCTCAAACATATACTTTATAGTTATCAGAGAAAAATGTTTAATAGTCACAATAAAACAAAAAATACATAGTCTAAATAACCTAAGATGGACTTAACTTTATTATCTTTAAATTCCAATGGCTTAAACAATCCTACCAAGCGATCAAATCTACTGAAATATTTAAAACTGAACAAAGCACAAATCTTTGTTGTTTACCCATCAAGATCACATATTTGGTACCCAAACTAGAATAGATAAAAGATTTGTTGCCTATGGCTTACACTCTAAAATCATTCAATTCTCAATCACTCCCTGCCCCTTTTCAGACCACAATTCATTGATACTAAAACTTCAAAATGGGTACAAACAATTAATTTTTAACTTCAGAATTCCAGCATATATAACTAAAATTAAAGAGTTCAAACCCTGGTTATTATCTGAATTACAGTTCTTATTAGATATTAATTACACCACAGAGATAAATAAAATAATGATATGGGACTCATTAAAAGCTTTCATAAATGGTAAAACCCTAACTTGGTATAAAAAATAATCAGAAAATGGGATTCTGAATTATTTGATCTATAATCCAATCCAAACTTTTGTCAGTAAAAGCTGAAAAAAATCAAAATCATTTGGAGATGAAAAAAAAAGTAGAAGTATTAAACAATAAATACAACAAAATTCTAAATGATAAAACTAGTTTAGCTTTAGAAAAAATAAAAATTAATACCTTGACCACTTCTCCCAAATATCTACATAATTTATCCACAAGAATCAAAATACAGTCAAAAGCTAATAACATTAAAAGTATCTTCCATGAAAAGAAAGGGAAAATGTCTCTGATATAGGTGACATTCTTGATGCCTATAGAAATCACTATATGGAACATTTCCAAAAAGAAAATATACATATCAATCAATTAAATCCAGATGAAAAATTTTCTAATATAAAAGAAATACCAGAAAAATTAAAACTAGATCTGAAATAACCCATATCTTACAAAGAAATTAGAGATACAATAAAAGAGGGTAAAAATAATAAAACTCCAGGTATAGATGGCATAATTATGGAAATATATAAACGTTTTCCATCAAAGATACTATCCCTCTTCCATAGAACTCTATAAGAACTTCAGTCACAAGCTTTAATATCACCCTCTTGAAGATATTCCTTAATCACACCAATCCTAAAGGAAAACAAATCCCCATACCTCTGTACCTCATATAGACCTATATCATTATTAAATAATGACTATAAGATATTTATGACAATATTAACTAACAGAATGAAAATACCATTATCAAAAACAATGACTAATGATCAAACTGGATTTATATATCACAGACACACACATAACAATATTAAAAGGATAATTTCTCTTATAGATTCTGTTAATAAAGAAAATAAAGAAACACTCATAATTGGCTTAGATATAGAGAAAGCCTTTGATTCCCTAAATTGGGACGATTTATTCAAAATGCTGATGTTATTTGAATTTCCTCCTTCCTTTGTTCATCTTCTAAAGAATATATATATATATACAAATAATTTAGTGCATGTTAAGCTAGGTCCTTCCACCTCTGAATCTATACATATAACAAAGGGTACTAAACAAGGATGTCCCATGCCACTGATTCTATTTGCTTTGACTATTAAAATATTGGCAGATTCAATACATAACAATGCAAAAATAAAAGGAGTAGATGTTTATGAACAATACAATTCTAAAGTGATGCTCTTTGCTGATGACATATTATTAACATTATCCAATGCAAAAGACACATTAGAAGAATTGGATATTTTAATTGACACATTTTACAGGACTTCAAGACTCCATTTCAATAAATCAAAATCAAAATTTTTATTTTTAAATACAAAAAAAAAAAGAATTGCAGACGAGGGGGGATCACATTATAGGGGAAAAAGAATCTACCTTAAAATATCTAGGAGTTGAGTTATGCAAGGATAACAATGAATTAGTCTCAAAAACTACAATAATATCATCAATACAATTAAAATCTCTGTGGAAAAGTGGAACAAAATAATATTAACATTTAAAGATAGAATACAGTTAATAAAAATGGTTTATTGCTTTGGCAATACAATTGCTATCAGAAAGGAATATGCTCAAAGAAATAAACTCATGTCTAATAAATTGTTTATGGTTTCACAAAAGAAACAGAATAGCTTTAATACATCATATCTGACCATGGAAACAGGGAGGATTAAACTTTCCTGATATAGAAACATATATAAAAGCATCAATATCAAAAACAATCTCAGATTGGATAAATCCAAATTATTCTGCAAATTGGAAAGAATTGCTAACTGTAATATCAATAAATTAATTTGATTTACAAAAAAAGAAAAATTCAAATAGATAAAAACAATTTGCCATGGCAAATATTATGTATTAGTATGCAATATAACATAACTAAGCCCACTAAAACTTGTATGATTAATTATTTCATTGATTCATTTAGGAAAATTATTAATGCAAATATAGATTTAAAAATCTGGTTTGATCTTTTAACACCATTCATAGTTACAAAGAGCTATCCACATAAAATGTACAGAGAAATAATTAATTCCTGGTAACAGAAAGGATTGGTTTGTTGGTTTCAATGTATCCAAGAACTAAAAGTTCTGGATATGCAAACAATAGAAACAACATACAAAATCCCAGAACAAGTCTGGCTAACTATGCAAAGCATTCTAATATATTTTCAAGATTTATGCAGAATCGTTAGCAATTCTTCATTTAAAGAAATACCTAAAGTTACAAAATACCTGTATGAAATCATATATAATGATTATGATATGGGAAATAGTATTTCAAAATTTTACAAGATACCGATAAATTATAAAACAACACACAAATCCTCATATTGGAATTATATAACAAAAGGACACTCATCACAAATGAAGAAATTAAATCAAATATTATATTATCAATAAAACATACATCCTTTACACAATGCTGGAAAGTTTTTTATTGGAAATGCTTGCACAGAGCACTCAACTCCAGATAGAATTATCAAACTTAATTCTTCCACAAAGGGAATATGCTGGAGGTGTGAGCAAATACACAATGCAGATTGGTTCATAGGTTCATAGGTTCATAGGTTTATACTAGGCTATCTGCCCTAAGGCATTTATAAGCCTAGCCCAAAGTTTTGTGGCTTACGCCACCCCTTATGTTAAAAAATACTGTGCCCATTAGTTTGTTGTGCCTCTGTCCAGCAGTGACACAGAAATGATTCCCGGGGTAAACCTACGATCTCCCATCCACCGGTAAAGATTTCTCTTGAACAGAGCCAGCGAGGTGCTCTGCCTCACATGGACCGGGATTTTATTCCACAGCATAGGGAGTCTCTGGGTGACAAATCTATCCCTCCAGCATGTCCTATTTATATCCGTGCTAAGGTTTAAGTCGCTTGCTCTAGTGGATCTGGTAGATTTGGATTTTGTGAGGTGGAGCATGTCCATTAATTCCGGGTTGGACATGGCCTTGTATGTCAGGCACAGGTCACCTCTGAGCAGGCGGTATGCGACTGAATAGAGCGGGAGTTTCTTCAGTCTGGCAGCATATGACAGATTTTGGAGTCCCTTTATCCTTTTGGTGAGGAACTTTTGGGGTCTCTCCAATTGCTGCAGGTGTCGGGTGAGATACATCCCGAATGGGGCATTGTACTCGATCATTGGTCTGACAAGTGAAGAGTACAGGGGAACAATGACTTCACTTGATCTAGATGTGAATCCCTTCATGATCAGGTGGGCAATGTAGAAGGTCTTTCTAACCACTTTAGCAATGTGAGTGTCAAAAGAAAGGCCACTGTCAACCTGGGTCCCCAGGTCCCTGATAACCTCTTCTGTGCTTAATGGATTGCCACCTATATGGTAGCTTGGGGTTACCTTGTTTTTCCCGAAGGGTATGACTATACATTTTTTGGCATTTAACTTCAGGCCATGGCTCTGGCACCAGTTATCAGTTTCCGTGAGACCCCTCTGAAGGATATCTGTGTCCGATGTACTTTCCACTATGGTGCCCAGTTTGCAGTCATCTGCAAACTTTGTCAGTCATAGTCCTCCTATGTTTGCCTGTACTTCTGAGAAGTAGATGCCAAACAACAGGGGGCCAAGGACTGAGCCCTGTGGGACACCACTTGTGACCGGCTTGGAGTCTGACATGGCACCAGCAACTCTAACCCTGTGGGTTCTGTCCTTTAGCCAGTTTGCAACCCATCTTGTGACATATGGGTTTACATTTAAGCTGGTAAGTTTCTCTATAATACCCGAGTGGGGTATTGTGTCGAAAGCTTTTGCAAGGTCAAGGTAGGCTGTATGGACTGCCTTTCCCTCATCAATGGCCTTGGTGACTGTTTCGAAGAAGTCGACCAAGTTCAAAAGGCATGATCTGCCCTTGACAAAGCCAAACTGGGTCAGGTCCAATGTCTGCAAGTCCCCTATGTCTTTGTTTATGAGTTCCATTATGATCCTCTCCATAGCTTTGCAGACCAGGCTTGTTAAGCTTATGGGGTGGTAATTACCAGGGTCCGTAGAGGCACCGCCTTTGTGGAGTGGGACCACAGTTGCCGTACGCCACTCCTTGGGCACGTATCCTGTGGTAAGGCTAAGATTAAACAGCTGCCTTATATGCGGGTTTAGTTCCTCGTTGAGTTCGTGTAGCACACAGCCAGGGACACCATCCGGTCCCATTGATGCTGTGTTTTTAGCTTTAGAGAGAGCAGCTTTCACCTGCGCATTTGAGATGTCTGGGAGGCTACACTCCGCTGGGATAGTTATCTCTCCTTTTGGGGGGAGAGGGGGGTGAAGTTTGCACTGAACCTGTCTGCCAGTATGTTGGCAATGTCTGTGGGTTCAGTGATTTTTGTATAATTTTGAACTAATTCTGCACATATCTGGGAGTTTCCACCCAGGTTTCTAACATAGCTGAAGAAGGCCTTATGATTGTCTTTTGAATCTATTGCAATTTTTCTCTCAAAGTTGGCTTTGGATGATTTTATGAGTGCTCGTATTTTTTTACTAATAATGATCAAGGGTGTCTTCTCTTTTATGGATTTTGCTCTATCATGTAACAGCTTTCTCCTCTTATTGTAAAGTTTGTTTATGGCTGGGGTCCACCAGACTGGACGTTTGCCCTTGGTGGAAAGAGTCTTGCTTTTATTAGGGATTGCCTGATCCATGCAGTCCTGGAGGTGTTCGTAGAAGGCATTTGTAAGGGCTTCCGCAGCTTGGGTTGTGGTTTCCACTGGCTCGGGGCCTTGAAGGATACCACACCAGTCTTGAGTAGTGTGAAGTTTGCTTTAGAGAAGTTCTTCACTGTGGTCTTTTTTGTTTGGGGTGGGGGTGGGATGTGGATTTCCAGTGAGATAAGTTTGTGATATGATCTCACCAATGAGGGATATACTTCCGGTGTGGAGCATTTTGTCCCCATGTTTGTGATGATGAGATCTAGTATATTTTCTCCTCTTGTGGGAACGGTGACTAGTTGTTCCATGGCATTTGAATTTATGAACTCCAGGAACCTTTGGGCTAGAAAGTTGGGACTTGAGTAATGTTCCCAGTCTATATTCGGGTAGTTGAAGTCACCCAATATAATGATGTTTGGAGATACATTTATACACTCCAGTGTCTTCAGGAAGGCTGTGTGGGGTTCCTGAGTTTGAGAGGGTGGCCTGTAGCATGCTACAAATTGTAGAGCAGTTTTGCCTATGGTTAATTGCACCTGGATGGTTTCCGATGCTTCGTGCGTTGCCACCAACCTGGAGGTGTGGGTATCCTTGATGAATATGGATACACCCCCTCCTTTTGTGGTGTGGTCCAGGTTTTGGGGCCGGAACACATGATATGAGGTAAATCCTGATAGTGCCGGGGTGCTCTCAGGAGCCTTGAACCAGGTTTCAGTCACAGCACAGACATCGATGTTCTCCATACTGAGAAGGGCCTCGAGTGCATGCATTTTGAGATTTAGACTTCTGGCATTGAGCAGCATTACCCTTAGTTTCTTCCCATTTTTGTTTTCTCGGGTGGTAGGTTTAGAATTTGTGCCTTGCCTAAAAAAGGCACTATGGGGGTGGCAAGAGCCTTAGCCAATATCCGGAATCCCAGGGGTGACAGGTGCAAGCCGTCCCTTGCGAAGCAGCGTGGCTTGTCAAGCATGTCATCCCAGGCAGACAGACACTGGATCCCCTTTGAATGACACCAGAAATTAAGCCAATTGTTAAAGCTGATCATCTTGTCTCTATGTTGCGGCATCATTCTTGGTGAAGGAAGGATACTGCTCAGGGTCAGGGTCATACCTGCCTGGGCTACATAATCAGAGAGCTCCTCTATGTCTCTTTTCATGTAGTCCAGGGAGGTACGTCTCATTTAGTTTACACCAGCATGGACAATGACTGTGTCATATTTGTACTTGCTGTGGAGTGACCCGAGTGCTTGTGTTATGTGGCGGATTCTAGCGCCTGATAGGCAGCTTACTGTGACCCTCTCCTTGTTCAGCCTGGTGAGTGGGACGTCAGTGTGTCTGACTATGGAGTCACCTATGATAAGTATGTTTGGTGTTGTATTTGGCCTTAAGGGCTGTGACTGCTTTGCACACTGATTTTGTGGTTTATGTGTTGCCTGTGGTGTGTCATGAGGTGGCAGTTGCTTGGATGTCTGCTTTGGAGGCCTCTGCTGTTTAGGTAAATTTTTGCTCAGAGCCTCCGAGTATGACTTTGTGTGTTTATGTGTTTGATTCATTGTTGTGATAGCTTTATGTGAGACTGGTTTTGTGGTGTGTGTAGTTGCCTTCTCCTCCTGTCTGGTCTTGCCAGTCCTGAGTTGAGAGAGCTCAGCCTCCAGTTTGGCTAAATAGCTGCATCTCTTTTTTTGATTGTGTTAAAATTAAGCCATTTTGGAATGGTATTAAAAACTTTTTACAAGCTTTATTTAATTAATCATTTAACTATTTTAAAGTTCTAGTATTATTAAATGTATACGAAGGTCTTCATTTGAATGAGTCAAATATGTATCTAGTATGGACAATACTTGCAATCTCAAGGAAGTGTATAACAAGAAGATGGAATACAAACACAAAACCAACTTTGGAAGACTTCTACAGCCTGCTGAAGACCATAGCATTGTTGGAAATTAAAATTAAAGAATTAAGGATTCATCCTAAGCCATTTATTAACAATCCATAGAAAAAAGTCTTATCATTGATTGATACTTTACAATAACTGAACAGATTCACTCTGATAACTGGATTGTTATACCTATAAAGTAATTGTATATATTGAGCTTTGTTATAGTGTCAGGCTGATGTAAATAGTGCACAAAGTTATTAAGATGTTATATACAAATACTATGGAATTTATTCAACTGTATTTGAAAAATAAAAAATAAATTTTAAGGAAAAAAAGAAATATGCCACAAATAAAAATTACAATAGAAACCTTATTAGGTATAAGCAGCAAGCATATTATCATCTAGGAATGATATGGGTAGTAGGAGCTCTATTGTTGACATATATGTTTTCTTCAGTTTCTCGGCATTGTAGCCTAAATGATTATCCTTCATAATACTTTGGAGTTCAATGAGCACAACATTAGCTGAACCAAGTTAAATAAAGGATGGCAGTGAAAGAGCATTACTGCTTCTATACATGTGTATTTAATTTATTGGAGATCTGACCATGTTAAATACCCATATAAATATTTTTGAGGCTGTGTTGCCAGGAGAACAGTATGCTAGTTTCTAAAGCACTGTACTACTGAAATGTAAGTGTCATCCAGACTCATTCACCTGCCAGAACTCAGCTGAAGCTTTTTGTAGTGTTAGCATCTGTTTATAAACTGAAGTATGCAATAGTAGTCTGTGTATCATGCATGACTCCATCCCTTCCTGTGGATGGTCCATCAGTTATGGATGATGCCCTTCTGGCTCTGGTCTGGGCATAAACTTGCTTTTCCAGCTCTGCTCTGTGCATGCCTCATGGGCAATCTATTCAGGGTCCTGCACTTCACTGCTGGCCATCATCCCAATAGCCTTAGCATGGGAAATACATACTTGTGCCCACATCTACTTGTGCCCATTCATGGGGTTCTAGATGCCACTTTAATGCCAGAACAGTGCATCAGGAGCCATTGCAGCAGCACTTCCACACATGTCTGTGATGCACTACACTATCCCTTGGACAAACTGCTTGCAATCCTGTACTGCTGAGCCACATTATAGGCCTAGCCAGCACCCTGCCTTAGGAAGCTTCACCCCATTACTAAAGAACATGATCCCTGATTGTTCCCAGCCTTCTAGTTTTATGTGTGGTTACTATATATACTACTTATGATCCCTCGACCTATCCTAGCATTGCTGTTCCCCTGTGACTGTGCCTCATTCCACCAGTGCAAATGATGATACCTGTGCCTAACCCATCCCACTGGCTGGTGTAGGTATAGTAATGCCTGATACACAGCATAGCCTCTGTGATGTATTTTATGCATCAGTTTTATTCTGCCTTAGACTTGTGTAAGCCTATAGTCATGGACCAGGTCCCACCTCTTTATCAGTGTCAATATATAGTGTGCCCACCTGTGCCTCACATAACAGTCTGCTGAGGATGGTTATCTTAATGATGCCTCTACCGATTCCCTCTCTTTTGCTACCACAGGTATGTCAGGCAATGCTACAGTCTCTCCTTGTTGTAATAATTTTTTCATGGCACAGACCATATATACTTTGCTGCAGGTCTTTGGAGTATATTGCACTGCCAGATATAACCAAGCAAAGAAAGGGTGTCTTTAGCAGCCTGAACACACATTTGACAATGTTATGTATACATAACAGTATGGTCTTGTATGCCAACACTGTGATGGACTGGGGGCTGTAGATGGGGGGGACTGCAGACATGGTCGCAGGGCATATCCAGCACCACCTGCAACTCACAACAGCTGACACCAATATGTCTGATCTGCTGCCTACATTCATGGGATCTGACTATGGTGGCCTCTATTAATGGCAATATGTGCAGCTACCAGTTAGACTACACTGTGGAAAACTGTGGGGAATGACAGAGGCTGCTTGGATGGTCCACATATGCATTCCATGCAGTACACTGTGTATTGCACACCACCTGGCAGTTGAAGGAACTAAAACCCTTACTGTTGATATACTGGCTATAACATGTTGGGGATGAAGGTTTGATAGCAATGTGACTGCAGACAATCACCCCCAGGACTTCAGTAAAGTGAACTTTATCATAGAATAGCTGAATAGTAGTCATTTCCTCCTATGTTATCAGTGGAAACCAAATATGCTTGTCTAGACGCTGTAGCGTGATGTCATTGAACTGGTATAGATTTACTAGATCAACACCCATAACATTCCTAATATTTCTCATATCAGACACTGATAGGTCCATTTAGCAAGGATGGTTAATGCTGCACAAATCTTATCAGTTGTGTTAAGCAGTCTGCGCAGTCCCCTTGATTTTAAATGAGGCTGGCTGTATACGTGAGTAGTCTTACACTGACAAGTGTCAGACCGTACAATGGCTATGTGTATGCTATGTGTACACAGCCTTATTGATATGATGCACTCTTCCTTGATCTGCGATGGGACCACATCACCGCATATATGAACAGTACATGAGCCTGATGTGTGACATATGTCCTGTGCATTCGCATGCAGTGTCTAAGAGATGTGTTAGGTGTGCAGATGCTGACTGCAAGGCATACACTCCGTGGGTGCGTATGTGTGCACGCCCTTATCATGACAGTTTGTTGCACCTATTGTTATGTGTACTACAACAGTCACTATTCCTGGCAAGGGTATACTAGCATGGACCATCTGCATTTGCCAATATATGGTCAGTCTGCCCTACACATGTCCTCCAACTCTGCATGATTGCAAGGTCTACACATGTGCACATCCCTTGGTGTTCACACATTGCCGTCACTATTGCTGTGGGGGTAGGGTTATGTCTGTCACAGTTCCTGAACCTGACTGTGTGCAGATACAGCCATTCTTAGCATCCTTAGGATCCCTGCTCCAGTGCACTGGTGTGTAATGCTGACACACCCTCCTCACCTTCAGCCTTATTGCAGATGCGTGACAAGTATGGCCTATACGTGTGTCATCTTGCAGTGTCTCATACACTGAACACCATGTGTAACAGCCTAGTCCCAGCTAATAATGTATACCACAGTATTATGTTATTTGATAGTGTAGATCTGTCACAGTTACCATTGTAATGCTGGTATATACACTGTTGTTGCACTGTATAAGGGTGATGTTTTGCACATGTCCCTACTGTAGGCCATGTGTCCCACCATTATGTTCATCCCTGTCGACACATTTCACAATGACAGGATGTTAGTTATCTTGCAGGTGTCTGACATACTCTTCAGATACCCCATCATGGTCACCACTGTGATGCAGTGCATTTAACAGCAGCAATACGTAAACGTGTATGGCATGCATTATGGGTAGGTGTGTTAAATGCATGCATGTTATATACCATAGCCATTACATGCCCGGTGTATTGGCAAGCATGAACATAAACCATACTCACCAGCTATAGGCTGCTGCCTTGGTGGTATACCAGAGGGACCTACATAAGAGTGTGAAAGATGCGATGTTAGTGACCACAGCTGTGGCATTGCTACAGGGTGGGTGCAGCATTACAGTACATCAACAGTACAAGTCCAGAATACAACCGCTTATGCAAATCTGTTTATTACTACTACGCAGCAACAGACTATATATATATATAGATATATATATATATATATATATATATATATATATATATATATATATATGACATCTCACACATGCATGATCTACCTTTACAGATGTGGATGCATACCAACTGTGGTGTACTGATGTGCCCTGTGGCCTTACCTGCATGCTCCTCAGCGGGTGTGTGGGTAGCACCTACCTCTACAGTTGTTGGGTGTGCGGGCGGGCAGGTGCCACGAGGCTGACAAGGAGCTCCTGAACACATGTTGGGGGATGATGGATGGCATGACCCCCCCCTGTTGTGAGGTGATCCCCCGGACTGCAGCAGCACACCAATGGGCATTGTGAAGCAGGTCAGAACAACAATGCCAGACCTGTTCATAACTGCAGTTATGCAGGCCAACATCATTGACCCTGTGGACTAGATCGTTCCACAGGGTGATCCACTCCTGCTGCTCATGGGTGGCCCTGCCAAACAGAACTGGATAGTGCTGTATTAGATGGTTCAAGACAACCTCATTTTCTGCCGCTGAATACCCGGGAAAATGGCCGTGGGACATCTTGCCTGAAGGACATAAAGACGGAAACAGGTCTGAGTAACTCATACAGCAAGGCTTCCATAGCTCTTTATACACATCTCTGTCAACCTCCCACCATATCAGCAACAACAAACTATTCACACAACTCAATAAGTATGGCTACAGCTTACCTACCATTGGGACATATATTGTATTGTACCACACTTTGTGCTATGTGTTTGTAGCCATGTTCCCTGTGTGGACACTATCATTGCTGGCCTATTATGGACTATTTTACCTGCATGCCATTGTTAAGGCCACTATGGTTCCATATATGCATGTGGTATGCTTGCTATGTGATTGATGCACATCTGTCATTCTATATTATTGGGGATGTCTATGTATGCTGTTGGAACATGTTCTGTGATTGTGTGGACTATTACTACCCACATATGTTTTATAACAGTGACACAATAGCATGTTTAGGGAATAGTTGCCAGCAGAACCACCTCTACCACATCATCTGGCCATGTTACCAGGCCACATCACATGCAGGACCCATAATGGGGCCTCCTCATCTACTGGTCCAGCACTACATTCAGGTGGAACCATATCAGGGGATGTTGTCCGCCCTCTGGGGGCACACACAGACATGATCCTGTCACCCGAGGTCAGGTCCAGGGTCTGTTCCATAGGGGGCTCCACAGACTTTTGTGGGATGTGCAACAGCACCTTGAGGCACCCAGTACACTTTCACAGGGTCCACATGCTCCTCCTGCTCAGCTTCCAGGCCAGAACCTTCAGGGCCATGGACTGCTGTTGTGACTAGCAATGGGTGGGGGCTTTGTTCCCATTGTATCCATATGGGGGCTCATGGGGCTTCCACATTGCAGACCACACACACACCATCCAGGGTGTTTACTCACCACATGTGTCATATACCACCCCTGTAGGCTATCCTCTATATCTACCAACCTGTACCACCTCCACAAATTTACCTGCTATCCTTCCCCATATTCCCATTCCCTACTTCACAGACAAGGGTAATGTGGTCCCAACAAAGGGTTCACATGTGACATACCCATCCATGTTGCACACACTTACAGCTGTATATATCTGTGTGTATTGCTATGTGTGCTGTTCCCTCACACATAGCATTCAGCACTGTGGTGTTAATATAGGGGGCATGTTTACATACACATATGTGTGTGTGTGCTTGTATATATGTGATCATATGCATATATATATATATATATATATATATATATATATATATATATATGTGTGTGTGTGTGTGTGTGTGTGTGTGTGTGTGTGTGTAGATATATATTATGTTGTATATATGTGTGTTTATATGGGCCTACTTGATATGTTCGACATTTCACAATGTCAAAATTCATATCGCCGAGACCATATGATTGACTATAATAATAATATATATATATATATATATACATATATATATATATATATATATATATATATATATATATATATGATACTATAAATCCCTACATCATGTGGGTGTGGTCCCTTTACCTTTCCTGTATGGTGGACATCCTTCCTATGTGTGGGCAGCAGTGTTACAGACAGCAGGTAGCAATACCTCTTACAAGAGAACTTGCACACTCAGGCCAGCTACATATTTTTATGAGGTTGCAGAACTAGAGAGTGTGAGTAGTGCTGTATGCATTGTATAGCACCAGTGTTACAGGGTTTGTGTGTACATACTAGTTTAACATGGACTGCAGTCTGTCTGCATAGTTCTCAACTGTGTGCCTATCTACTTGATGGTCAGAGGTGTGCTTGTTATGTTTTTTCTGTCCACCACACAGGTCTTGTGTCAGATAAATCACTGGCAGTGTGTGTGTTGAATGCTATCAGTACATGGCTACATCCATTTTTATTTCTGACTTCATATTCCTGACTAAGGATATGTTGCAGACTATCCTAAAACACCAGCAAATTGTATAGTGTATGATAACACTATTTTACATATGGGCCTGTGTTCCAGCCTCTGTCCTCCACCTACAACCAGGCTTTGTCCATATGACATGCCGTCAGGGGTTGGTATGTAGTGGCCTGTGAGTATGTCATGCTGCCATTCCTGCCATCATTCCACAGCTGTTGTGGCCCCCACACATATTGTGGGGTTGGGTCCATATATGTGTGGGCTTCGTCTGCACAATATATGTGTGCCCTTCTGCAGTCCAGAAGTCAGGGTATGTAACAGTAGCATATGCCCCTGTATGTCAGTCTATGGGGGGATGCATTCATACATACATACATACATTAGTACTAGGCTAACTGCCCTTGTGGGCCATTTTAAACCTAGCCAATTATCCCACAGGAGAATCAAACTCTGTAGTCTGTGTCTGTAAGGTAAACACCGTAACCATTACACCAATCTCCCACAGCTTCCTAACTAACCTAGGCTGTTACAACATGTGAGGGATATCAGGGATAAGCTGCCTTAAGGTATCTGGATGTAAATTACCATACAATTCACCTTGGGTAAATGTAGGCCTACTGCTTCCTGACATACAGACTGTTCTGTTTGTCAGTGTGATTGTGGTGGTTTCAGTTATGCCTTGTTATGTAACAGATTCATCACATTGTGTCAACTGAAGTCTTTACCCTCAAGGGATTGTGTACAGAGTGTAGATAGAGGCTGCTGGACTATACATCTGCATTACTTACTGTTGATTGATTGTTATCCTTTGGCCAAGTCTGTCTTTACTGTTGTACTACTTGAAGACCTTGGCTTGGACAGCAGCATATGTTATGCTTTACGGAATACTGTAGTAATTAATCTGTCTGAGAGTTGCATTAGTCTGTTTATATGTATTTCAAAGTCAAAACAGCTATATGACATGGAATATACAACTGCAATAGTACACAAATAAAGCTTTCTCATGATTGCAAACCAGTGTGTGGCATTATATCCTTTGACCTCTCTATGGGTATATGTTTCAGGCAACAATTGTCTTTTGTATGGATGATTCATACAGTGTCCAGTTGGTAAGGTGGCAACTGTAGGAATACTGGCTGTTCTGTATGGTGTGCACCCACTAAATATGTATCTTCCTATACATATCTCTGTGTGTATGTGTAGTTACATATATATATCTATATATATGTATACATGTAAATATATATATATATATATCTATATATATATATATATATATATATATATATATATATATATATATATACATGTATCTGCATATATGTGCGTGTGTATTTGTATCTTAGAAATGTTTATTGCTTCCAGATTGTACATTCCCTATGGTAGCAAGACTGTACTGCATGATATGTTATTGATACCAGCCTGACATCATACAGGTGGGATGGATTACTGTTAACATCATGTGCCCATGTTATGTCGGGTCCTGGTTATGGGATATGTAACAGTTGGTGTTGTATTGCAGGGCAGACCTGTATGGCTGTAGGGGGGGAGGTAATATTAACATGTACAAGATGTATGTAGCTTGGGCCCCCTCACCCCCATTAATGGTGCCTGTGGTCATATATGTATTCATGTTCTTTTTTATATCTATAGATATACATCTGTATATACATTTATATATATATATATATATATATATATATATATATATATATATATGTGTGTGTGTGTGTGTGTGTGTGTGTGTGTGTGTGTGTGTGTGTGTGTATGTGTGTGTGTGTGTGTGTGTGTGTGTGTGTGTGTGTGTGTGTGTGTGCGTGTCTGTGTGTGCAAACATATGTATCTATACATGTATGCATATGTGTCTACATATATATATATATATATGTATATATATATATGCAGATATTTATATATATATATATATATATATATATATATATATATATATATATATATATATATATATATATATATATATATATATATATATATATATATATATATATATATATATATATATATATATATATATATATATATATATATAGATATACACACACATACATCTACATATTTAAATACATTTCTTGTAATGTTGAATGCCTGTGCTGAATGATATGTTTGTGAAAACATCATGTTTGTTTATATTTGGCATGGCTTAGTGATAAATCACTTTGGCTGTTGTGTGTAGGGTCATGGGTTCGAACCTTCCAGTGGCTATTTATTTTGTTGCTGGGCAGAACTAGGGTCATTGGATACAGAGTGATTAAGGCACTTTTAAGCAGGTTTGCACTGGTTTGTGCAGAGGTAAGCACTGCTAACTTCTGGTTACAGTTTCATACACTGATTTAGGTTCTCAATTGTTTAACTTGTGTAGGCATTGCTTACCCTTGTGCAAACAAGGTTAAAACCGCTTACTGCTGCTTAAAAGTGCTTACTCACACTTATCCTCGCACTAATTTCTTTAAAAGAAATGAAAAAGGGTTGATAGGAAAGTGGTGAAAAACAGGCACAAAGAGGGGAAAGAAAGTAGGGAAATAGCTAGCGATGTGCAGGAAGGGTATAAGGAATGTCCATAGCTGCCAATTTCTTCTACAGCAACAGCTGTGCATATACACTGAATTTGGAGATAGATTTAGACACTCATACCCCTGAGAAAAGGGTGAGGACAACAATAATATGTTGTTAAGCCAATTAGACCAGATTACATGTGTCCAGTGTACACACGTGCAAAACTGACAGCTATGTATGGGATGAGATTTTTTTTTTTTTGGGAACAGATTGCCCTTTTTTTTCAGATGAGAGTGGGATGTTGGGGAGGGATACTAGGTATATTTGAGAGGTAGGTTGGGTAGGTTAACAGACAAGACAAACAAGATGCATACAGGGGCAGTATATGACACATGTGGGGGGCAAACACCTTGATGGGAAATTGGAAACTCATGAGCCCCCTAGTGGAAACAGTGGGACTGAGGTCCCACCCATGGGCAGTCACCACTGCCCCTTCACAGGCCTGAAGGTGGATGTGCTGCGGGCTGAGTAGGAGAGCCAGGCCGACCCTTTAGTCACAACACATGGCCCTCAAGCTGGAGTAGGGGATCTCTGACCTCCCTATGGTACTCACTACCACCACGACCCAGACCTGGTGACGGACCTGGTGATGGGGGGAAAGCCCCATCCTTTGAGGCAGTTCCACCCAAAGGTGGTGCAGGTCCAATGGATGAGGAGGTACTGGGATGGGCCCCAGATGTGCTGGTGCCTAGTGCTGGGGCTAGTTGAGATGGGACAGGTGGGTCTACCAGGACAGGCCTTCCCAAACGTGCTATGGTGTTTACATTTTATCAACATATGTGGGTTAGTAATAGTCAACACATTCCAGGATTAGGTATAACAGCATGCATATATATTCCCATTAACCCAAACACCAGCTATGGAACAGTTGCATAGCAAACAGAACACATGCATATATGGGACCAAGTGGTCATTACAACAGCATGCAGGTACATTGATGGCAGCATGCCACCAATGTGGGAGTATTTCAACATAGCACATGCATAGAAACAGGTTTAAATATTTATCAAACAACAGGCCATATGTCCCAACAGTAGAGTTAAATCAGCACATACCAGTTGAGTTGTGTATTTAGTTTATTGTTGCAGATACGGTGGTGGGGGAAGATGTCAATTAACAAGTAGTATATTCCTGTAGTTCACATTACTTTCCTAGTCAGTGCTGTGATCCATACCTTACAAGTATTAGTACACTACCTTATTGCCTTAGTTTGGACAGTGGTATGCCTGTCAACAACTATATACATGAACTGGTTTTACCTGCAGTATTCACCTCTTACCTGGTATAACTGTGGAGGTATTGTTTGTTAACACTACCTAACTGTTTCTACATATACTCCCAGATTCCAGGTTGGTGTTATGCACATACCTGTCCATCTCATTTTGCACACACTCTGGGCATGTCTTCACCACGTGCAGGTGAACCGGGACATATTTCCACTATTGCCCTCTTAAACCTTTTATGACTTGTACAATGACAGGTTTGTTTTATTTGACATTTTCCAAATATGTACAAGTCTGATAGTCAGTTATATGACTTGACATGCTGCCTACATGTCAGAAATTGGCACATTGATATGGCAGGGGGCAGGGTAACAGCCAGCAGATATGGGCCAAATAACTGGAATTTCTGGACATTTCTGTACACTTGTGGGTTATGATTCTGCATACAGCTTTCTACCACTCTCTGGACTCGAACCATGGCTGTGTCTGCTAAAAATAAGACACTATCCATCACATTTGAATGTGCTATATAGGTATTGCTGTGTATCTCTTGTCTGATTTCTGTCTATAATTCTCCTGTGGTTTTACATTCTGACCTTGTAATTACAACAATCTTATACAGATTTACTAGACAGTTGTGTTATGTAGTACAGTGTGGGTGACAGTGATGAGTAATACCTTATTATTCTAAGCAACTGCAACACTATCAATGCCATACAATACCAGAGTAAACAGTACCAGTACAGGATATCAATCTTTTATTTACAGGCACAGTGTTCATATCTGATAGACCTGTGCGAGCAATGTTTGTTAGCACTACCTGCATGTTGCCACACAAATTACCAGTTCCACATTAGTACTATGCATATACGTCTCACTCTGTTACTGTACATACTCTGGTCACAGCTTAACAACATGGGGGTGGAGATGGGACATACTTGGCTACTTACTTTCATAACATTTTGTAGGGTTGCTAGAGTGTCAGGTTTGTTGTTATAGATGTCTGACAATCAGTTGTATGTCTTGCTTTTTGCCTAAATATCTGAGATCATCCCACTGGTTTGCCAGGGTGACAGACAGCATCTATGGGCTGATTTACTGGACATTCTGGACATTTCTGTACACTTGTGGGGTATGATTCTGCATACAGCCTACTACCACTCCCAGGATTCAAACCATGGCTGTGTATGCAAAAAATACAACAGTTCACGTCACAGTTGAGTGTGCTATTTGGATTTTGTTGTTTGTCTTTTCAGTGTTTTCTGTATAAGTCTCTCTCAGTTGTACTATTTGACCTCTTGGGATTACAACAGTCATATACAGACATTCCTACCAAATTTATTTATGTAGCACAGTGTGGGTAACAGTGCTTACTACAACAGTACTATTAAGTGATTGCATCTCTACATTACCATATGATACCAGAGTGAGCACATGCAGTCCAGCAATTAGACCTTAATTGTCAGGCTATTATGCTTTTATTTGCATACAACCTATATGAGACTCTACTTGCCCTATTCTCTCGTGTATGCAGTACATGCCTTAAACAATACAGGTTTTATACAGGGAATTAACTTACTACTACTTTTAGATTTATTTCCTATGACAGTACATGCAAGAGTATTACTAACCTGCCTTGTGTCGCAACCGCTCCAATCTACAGCCATGGGCTTCCTGTTTCATAGCCTGCTCACCTGCTGCTGTGAAAAACATAAGAGGAATATTTAGCCATACCTATCCATAATATACATGAGATGGCAATTATTAAACAGGTAGTGGACTGAAAACATGGCTGGGACTTCCCCTGTCTTCCTAGCCTCTTGGATCCACTGATCTAAGAGATCCCCCTTTCTCCGCTTTAGGTCAGAATAGTGATGCCTTACCTGCTCACCAGTTCAAGGTATGCCAGTGGCACTGGTGAGATCATGGGCGAGATGGTCCTAGGCTTCCACTTTATATTGGGAACCCTGGTACTGGCCCTGCAGTGGTCTCAGGTCATGGTCTTTCACAAGGAGTCCTGCCATGACTCTGGACTCCTGGATGCCCTAGCACTGCGACTGAAAGCGCACATCCTCTCCCATTCCAGACATAGTGCCTACAAGGGGAAGCAACAACCAGTTATGAGAGCTATTACCACCTGTTGGGTTTAAATAGGGCTGGTTTCCCACACTTTGCCCTAATTGGATGGTTTTGAAAAGGCTACGCAATGGGCAAACCTGCTTAACTAAAGTTGGCATTGCTTAAAGGGGTATACCAATGGGCAGACTGAGTTAGCTGTACTACACATTGCTTACACCTACTAAGCTGGGCTGTGCATTGCTTAGCATTATTTAATATTTAAGTTGCATTATATTTGCATTGTGGCATTCATTTATTATTCATTACATGTTATATATGTGTTTGGTATCCATGATTCATGTGTACATACACTGTATGGGGTCCTTGTGTTTATTAGGGGAGTTCAACACTTTATTGCAATGACATCTTACATCTGGGCTTAATGCAGTACTCCATTTCACATATTTATGTCCTGTAGTAGGTTGTACAATATAAAACTGTATATAGATTCCTTTCACGTGTTCAGTTTGTATTTCCTATGGTGAGGATCTGTTTGGTGATACCTCATTCTTATGTACTGCTGTGATGGCTTTGTGGTTAACTAGTGTGACTATAGTGTGCAGGGTCCTCAGTTCAAGACCTGCAAAGGCTGTTTATTTAGTTTCTGGCCAGAAAAGCGGCAAATTGATTAAGGCACTTTTAAGCAATTGTAAGCAGGTTGCATGGGTTTGCGCGAAGGTAAGCAATGCTAACTTCTGATTAAATTTGCTTACAGAGCATTAGCTTCAATATTGCTTAACATTTGTGCATATTGCTTACCCCCATGCAAACAGGCTTAAACATGCTTACTACTGCTTAAATATGCTTACTCCTGCTTACTACTGTGTAACTATGTTTATTCTTGCTTACTAGTGCTTAGACCAGCTTACCACTGCACTAATTTTGACAGTAATGTCTAATGGGTTTTGGGTAGGTGGTGGCTTTGGCAATTGTATGGTTTAGCATTCATTACACATTTTATCTTCCATTTGTATCCCCGATTCTTGTGTCCATATACTGTATAGGACACTTGTGATTATCTGTGGACTTTGCAACATTATGACAATGACACCTCACGTCTGATTTAATGCAGTACTCAAGTTCACAAATATGTGTTATGTCGTAGGTTATGCAACAAAATAAATTGATCATAAAGTGATCTGACATGGAAAATGGATTGCACTGGAGTGGGATTTGAACCGGGAATGACTGCTCGTAAGGCAAATGCTCTGCCCACTACACTATTGCTGTACTGCTTCATTTGCATATATCTTGCTTTTTATCCTCTTGTACCATTTAAGCTGCATTAACTGTAGCTAAGAGATAGGCAAACCCACACCCCTACAGTTAAATTTGACCTGTTTCATAAAAAAATTCTTTATATTTAAATGTTTTAACTATTGCTCTTGTACACTTAGGAGGATGTTGTTGGGGGTATGTGAACACCTATGAGCAGTCTCACTCATTCTTACTCCTACACTGCTGTTCTTGATTGCAGGGGCATGTATATTCTGAGAGCTCTGCTCTCAGACATGCCCCCTGCACTCGTACATGCTCCATGTCCATTTAGGAGCTCAGGCAGCACGCTTTCATTAATATGCATGGTGCGCTGCTGTCTTGCTCCTAAAAGGCCACTTCCATTCCGAACTAAGCCAGTCCTGCATGGAAGGATAATGAATCCAGGGAATTATTTCATTCTTAACAACCTGGATTCCTGAATTTGTAGTCTTGAAAGAGGAACTTTCATTTGGAATTCAAAGGGCACATAGAGCAACGAGGAAACCTGCTTCTAACTCAACAAATACTCCACCTAGATCCATAGTTATAACATTTCTTTCATTTCTGGACAAGGAATTAATATTAAAATCTGTTTGGAGAAAATCACCCTTAAAATACAATCAAAGCCTGATAAGGTTTGACAATGATTATTCTTCCAGAATACTAAAACAAAAGAAAAAAGTCTGTCCAATAATAAAACTGTTAAAATAAACCAACATTAAAGCACAGCTGGCCTTTCCAACCAAGATAACAATACTTTTTGCCAATGAGATGAAAACCTTTAATGACTTAGAAGAAGCTACTATATTCATGAAAAACAACTTAGTGTCTGTCCCAGATGAAATGGAATGGATGGCCCCTACTCTTAAAAGAATAAAAGAAACAAATTCTAGGACTGATAAAAAACTGATTCCAAGATAGCTGTCCTAAAAAAATAACTCTTACAACTACATCTCTTATAGTATCAGCTGATATGGTACATCACTTGTCATCTATTTTTATTTTAAAAAAGGAGGGATTCTTGAACAACTGAGAAACAGTGATGATTTATTCAGAATGTTCAAAGAGTCCAATAATTCTTCACAAACAAAAGTAGGTCAAGATGGGTTACTATTTACATTATACTTAAGCCAAACAAAGCAACATATAATAGAAACCTAGAAGTTTCTATTCCATAACTTCAACTCAGTGAATACTTATCTTGTTCATTTTTCATTGATTTTACTTATAATAATTTAAGTAATTAATTAACTAATTCAACAAGATACAATTCATCGGAGTTCAGACTGAAATGTAACAAATTAACATCATATATAATAGCAGTAACAGTAGAATCTTTTGAAAAAAATACTGTCATGGAGACTAATGCCTTCTTCAGTTAAAGTATGATTTAGAAATGTCATGTATATCCTGGTTAAATAATAGTAGCAAGCTCTCAGTACAAATGTCATCATTATTCTGTCTAAATATAGTTAATACCAATTATGGCAGGTATCACAGCTACAAGTGCTGTTTGATCAATCCTGATATGGTGTGTATGGCTGCAGCTGTGTCTGGCAGCTAGTACAAATGTCATTATTATTCTGTCTAAACATAGTTAATATCAATTATGTCAGGTATCATAGCTTCGAGTGCTGTTTGATCAATCCTGATTTGGTGTGCATGGATGCAGCCGTGTTTGGTTGCTAGTGCAAATGTCATTATTATTCTTTCTAAACATAATTAATATCAATTATGGCAGATATCATAGCTTTGAGGGCTGTTTGATTAAGCCTGACATGGTGTATGTGGATGCAGCTGTTATATGTTGCCGTTTTCATCACCGGGAAGATGTGGGTTGCGGCTTATAGGTTCATAGGTTCATAGGTAGGTACTAGGCTATTTGCCCTAGAACATTTATAAGCCTAGCCAGAATGTTGGCTTTCACCTCCCTTTTTGACTAGATTCATGAGCCTCTGTCCAGCAGGGCCATAGAAGTAATCCCAGGAGTAAATTTACGATTACCCATCCACTCATCATGATTTCTCTTGAAGAGGGTCAGCGAGGGGCTCTGTCTAACATGTACTGGGATTCTATTCCAGAGTGAGGGAAGCCTTTGGGATATGAATCTATCCCTCCAGTATGTCCTGTTTATTGTTGTGCTAAGGTTTAAATCCCTGGAGCGTGTAGTTCTAATGGAATTGGTTTTCTTGAGGTGGAGCATGTCCAGCAGTTCCGGGTTAGACATGGCCTTGAATGTCAGGCAGAGGTCACCTCTGAGTAGGCATTAAGCAAATGAGTAGAGTTGGAGCTTCTTTAGTCGAGCTATAGGGCATCTGTTTGAGGCCCACGATCCTCTTGGTGAGGTATTTTTGAGGTCTCTCTTGCTGTTGCAGGTGTTGGGTAAATACATCTCAAATGGGGCATTGTACTGAATTATGGGCCTGATGAGCGATGAGTAGAGGGGCACAATGACCTCTCTTGATCTAGATGTGAACCCTTTTGTAATCAGGTGAGCTATATAGAAGGTTTTTCTAACCACTTTGGCAATGTGATTGTCAAAGGAGATGCTACTATCTACTTGGGTCCCCAGATCCCTAATTACTTCTTGGGTACTTAGTGGTTTACCTCCTATGTGGTAGTTTGTGGGCACTTTGTTTTTTCCAAAGGGGGTGACTATGCACTTTTTGGCATTTAGCTTGAGGCCATGGTTCTGACACCAGGTATCCGTCTCCGTAAGGCCCTTCTGGAGGATGCTTGTGTCAGCTGGAGAGTCTATTATTGCTCCCAGTTTGCAATCATCTGTGAACTTGGTAAGCCACAGTCCTCCCGTGTTTGCCTGTACCTCAGAGAAGTAAATACTGAACAAGAGGGGTCCCAGGACTGAGCCCTGTGGGACGCCACTTGTAACCGGTTTAGAGTCGGACATGGCACCCATGACTCTGACCATGTGAGTTCTATCCTTGAGCCATTTTGCAACCCATCTTGTGACATATGGGTTAATATTTAAGCTAGTAAGCTTATTTATGATGCCAGAGTGGGGTATTGTGTCAAAGGCCTTTGCGAGGTCCAGGTAGGCTGTGTGGACTACCTTTCCCTCATCTATGGCTTTGGCAACTGTTTAGAAGAAGTCAACTAGGTTTAAGAGGCAAGATCTGCCTTTAACAAAGCCAAATTGGGTAGGGTCCAGTGTTTGGAGGTTCCCAATGTCTTTGTTTATGAGATCCATGATGATGCACTCCATAGCCTTGCAGACCAGGCTAGTCAGGCTTATAGGGTGATAGTTCCCAGGATCCATTGTAGCGCCACCTTTGTGAAGCGGGATCACAGCTGCTGTACGCCATTCTTTGGGTATATAACCTGTGGTAAAGCTGAGTTGGAACAGTGAATTTATGTGAGGGTTTAGCTCATTTTGGAGCTTGTGTAAGACACAGCCCAGGATACCATCCGGTCCCATTGATGCTGTGTTTTTTACTTTGGAGAGGGCTGCTTTCAGCTGTGTGTCTGAGATTTTGAGGTTTACTGATGCTTGTGTATTAGGAAGAGACATTGCGTATTTTAGCCTGGAGGGTGGATAGAACTGTGATCAATGATATTTTGGCAGAGAATGGTTTGTTTGTACATCTGCTGAGTGAGAGGTGGGAGGACTGGAGGAGTGTGTTGTCTCTTGTTGTGGTGGCTTGTTGGGAGTTTTTTTTTTAATCTGTTTGCTCTCTGTTCTTTTCCTGGCTGCTGCCTTGCTGAAAGGGAGGGAATGTAGGCTTGAAGTTGCAGTGAAGTGAAGCTTTGCTTCAGGTGCATCGTGAGCCTCTGGTATGCAGTACACAGACACACTAACAGAAACAGATGCTCCTAGGTTGCTATGGCAATGGAGACAGAGTGACAATATTGCTTAATGGCTCTATGGAGCCTCTGAGATGATTCTCGGCAGTGACAATTTTGGTTAAAAAAAAAATATATATATATATATATATATATATATATATATATATATATATATATATATAAAATAAAAGGGTTGTTTTAAACCACATGCTCACAAATTAATGGTCTCCCAACACTTCATTTAGCTCATTAAGTTGATTCTTGATAAAAAAATAAATTAATTAAAAAAATAATAAGCGCAGGTTTTATATTTAAAATGTATTTTGGTCCAAACACATTAAGGACTTACATAAGAGTGGAAGTCTGAGTTATTGTGAAAGACTAAGAGAACTTGGTCTTGTGCAGTACCCTTTGCAGTGGTCTGGGAGGTGAGCTTGCTCGGACGTGTTGGGCATATGGGGTTAGTTGATTGTAGGGGTGTTTGAGGTTGCCGGGAAGTGCTAGAGAGTCATCAGATTTCCTTCATGAAAATATCTGTGGGAATGGAAAGTGTGTTGAGTGGTTCACTGGCAGAGTAGTCACTGCATGGAACAGGCTGGCAAAATGGAACAGGACAAATATTGGTTTGGATATTTTAAGAACATCCTGGGAACACACTACATGAACTAGTGAATGGTATTCTGGCAAAACTGAATGGACATTGTTGCCCGTGCCTGAAGTATTTATATGTGTGTATGTAGGGATGGAAATATACTTATAACAAATAAGAAACTAGAAGGGTCTCATAATTTAAAGTCTACGGACAGTATAATCATGCTTGGAAGGAGCTAATAATAAGAATAAACATTACAGCTTGTGGTCTCTCAAATAACTAAGCAACAGCCAAAAAAAAATAGTTATGTAATGTATGATTTTAGTAAATCAAGACAAAATGTTAATCGTCATATAAGATAAAGCAGTCTGCTGAATTTACATATTAAAGACAGGATTTAATAACATGGGCTTATGTATAATAACACTCCTGTCTTAACTTGTCATAAATGACATGCACTACATTGAACATCAAGGGGAAGCATGATGATTTTCTTATATAAGTAAATGTGCATAACAGGTTATGTAATTCTTTTAACTTGAATTGTGGTTTTATAATACATCTTGACCACACATAATACTTAAGCTGTTACCAAGGTAACTAATGTTTTATGCATGACATCAAACTGACAAAGTTGTTCAAGGGAAACAATAGAAGCCTGAACTAAGAATGTCACAGAATGTAACAATCACATTCTGAACAATTAGTATTAAATTGACAATAATCACTGAGTTTAACTTTTGCTGATTATACAAAATAGAATGTTGCCATTTAAATCTAAAAAGTTTCAGTATATGCCATAAAATGGCAATTTATGAATATGGAAAATGAACTTGTAATCATTAATCACATAAGTGAATTTGTTGTTTTTAACCTATAATTTCGCTCATTTTACAATAAATGACAGATATAAAAATACTTATGTGTAAGAAATGGGGAGAAGAGGGATGTAATGATAATTAAAATGCACTAACTTTCATCAATGTTTATATAAAACAAACTTGATGCTTTAAGTAAGTTAGCAACAAACAAAGTGATTACGTAAATGCTGGCAAAGAATGAAATATAACTTCTGATATATCTAGTAAAATACATTGCATTATAAACATCAAGTATAAATATTATTATCATCAATTTATATTAAGTAATAAGTTTTGAAAGACTTCATCAATAAAGGTGAATATGTTAAATAACTGTGTGCTATAATCTTTTACTGAGGTTTTATATATGATACATCCTACTTTACTATGACTGAACTGTTTGTCATCTATCTTTCATGCAAATATTAATTCCTTATACAATAAGTAGACATTTATATTGTATTAGAATTCTGTCTAATCTACAATAGTTCTATAGCTGTTCAAAATAATATAAATATTGCTTATTCCTGTTACAAATATTCTCCATATGATAATTAAATATATGGAGCTCGGATGTTCTGGATTGTCAAGGTATGAGTGATAATCTGATGGACTTAGGATTATCCCTCAAATTAGGAATGATTTTCATTCCATGGCTAGTGCGGATCTTAGTTTTGTTAACATTTATTCGTTTAAATTTGTTATTTCACAAAAACATTTTTTAGTATGCCTGACCAAAACATTACTTTATTGGTAAACATTCAAAGTATAAAAATGATAATTTTCTTTAAAACCTCAAACATATGCTTTATACTTATCAGAGAAAAATGTTTAATAGTCACAATAAAACAAAAAATACATAGTCTAAATAACCTAAGATGGATTTAACTTTATTATCTTTAAATACCAATGGCTTAAACAATCCTACCAAGAGATCAAATCTACTGAAATATTTAAAACTAAAAAAGCACAAATCTTTGTTGTTTTCCCATCAAGAGCACATATTTGGTACCCAAACTAGAATAGATAAAATATTTGTTGCCCATGACTTACACTCTAAAATCATTAATATCTCAGTCACTCCCTGCCCCTTTTCAGACCACAATTCATTGATACTAAAACTTCAAAATGGTACAAACAATTAATCTTTAACTCCAGAATTCCAGCATATATAACTAAAATTAAAGAGTTCAGACCGTGGTTATTATCTGAATTACAGTTCTTCTTAGATATTAATTATACCACAGAGATAAATAAAATAATGATATGGGACTCATTAAAAGCTTACATATATGGTAAAACCCTAACCTGATATAAAAAGAATCAGAAAATGGGATTATGAATTATAAGATCTACAATCCAAACTTTTGTCAGTAAAAGCTGAAAAAAATTAAAATCATTTGGAGATGAAAAAGGAAGTTGAAGTATTAAACAATAAATACAACAAAATTCTAACACATAAAGCTAGTTTAGCTTTAGAAAAAATAAAAATGAATACCTTGGCCACTTCTCCTAAATATCTACATAATTTATCCACAAGAATCAAAATACAATCAAAAGTCAATAACATTAAAAGTATCTCCCATGAAAAGAAAGGGAAAAATTTCTCTGATATAGGTTACATTCTTGATGCCTATAAAAATCCTTATATGGAACATTTCCAAAAAGAAAATATACATATTGATCAATTAAATCTAGATGCAAAAATGTTCTAATATAAAAGAAATACCAGAAAAATTAAAACTAGATCTGAAATAACCCATATCTTACAAAGAAATTACAGATACAATAAAAGAGGGTAAAATAATAAAACTCCAGGTATAGATGGCATAATTATGGAAATATATAAACATTTTTCTTCAAAGTTACTATCCCTCTTCCATAAAACTCTATTAGAAATTCAGTCAAAAGCTTTAATACCACCCTCTTGGAGATATTCCTTAATCACACCAATCCTAAAGGAAAACAAATTCCCAAACCGCTGTATCTCATATAGACCTATATCATTATTAAATAATGACTATAAGATATTTATGACAATATTAACTATTAGAATGAAAATACCACTATCCAAAACAATAACTAATGATCAAACTGGATTTATATATCATAGACACACACATAACAATATTAAAATGATAATTTCTCTTATAGATACTGTTAATAAAGAAAATAAAGAAACACTCATAATTGTCTTAGATATAGAGAAAGTCTTTGATTCCCTAACTTGGGACTATTTATTCAAAATTCTGGTGTTATTTGAATTTTCTCCTTCTTTCATCTACTAAAGAATACATATATATATATATATATATATATATATATATATATATATATATATATATATATATATACACAAATAATTTAGTGTATGTTAAGCTAGGTCCTTTCACCTCTGAATCTATACATATAACAAAGGGTACTAAACAAGGATGTCCCATGCCACCGATTCTATTTGCTTTGGCTATTAAAATATTGGCAGATTCAATACGTAACAAAGCAAAAATCAAAGGAATAAATGTTTATGAACAATACAATTCTAAAGTAATGCTCTTTGCTGATGACACATTATTAACATTATCCAATACAAAAGACACATTAGAAGAATTAGATATTTTAATTGACACATTTTAAAGGACTTCAGGACTCCATTTCAATAAATCAAAATCAAAATTTTTATTTTTAAATAAAAAAAAAGAATTGCAGACGAAGGGGGATCACATTATAGGGAAACAAGAATCTACCTTAAAATATCTAGGAATTGAGTTATGCAAGGATAATAATGAATTAGTCTCAAAAAACTACAATAATATCATCAATACAATTAGAATCTCTGTGGAAAAGTGGAACTAAATAATATTAACATTTGAAGATAGACTACAGTTAATAAAAATTATTTTACTACCTAAGATTCTATATAAAGCTTTGGCAATACAACTATTGCCAGAAAGGAATATGCTCGAAGAAATAAACTCATGCCTAATAAAATGTTTATGGTTTCCCAAAAGAAACATAATAGCTTTAATACATCATATCAGACCATGGAAACAAGGAGGATTAAACTTAAACTGCTGTGGGCATGCCTCATGGGTAATCCATTCAGGGTCCTGCACTTCAATGCGGGCCATCTTCCCAATAGCCTTAGCTTGTGAAATACATACCTGTGCCCACATCTACTTGTGCCCATTCATGGGGTTCTATATGCCACTTTAATGCCAGAGCAGTGCATCAGGAGCCATTGCAGTAGCACTTCCACATGTCTCTGATGTACTACACTATTCCCTGGACATACTGCTTGCAATCCTGTACTGCTGAGCCACATTATAGGTCTAGCCAGTACCCTGCCTTAGGAAGCTCCACCCCATTACTAAAGGACATGATCCCTGATTGTTCCCAGCCTTCTAGTTTTATGTGTGGTTACTATATATACTACTTATGATGCCTCAACCTATCCTAGCATTGCTGTTCCCCTGTGACTGTGCCTCATTCCACCAATGCAAATGAAGATACCTGTGCCTAACCCATCCCACTGGCTGGTGTAGATATAGTAATGCCTGATACACAGCATAGCCTCTGTGGTATATTGTGTGCATCAGTTTTATTCTGTCTTAGCCTTGTGTAAGCCTATAGTTATGGAACAGATCCCAACTCTTTATCAGTGTCAAGATATAGTGTGCCCACCTGTGACTCACATAACAGCCTGCTGAGGATGGTTACCTTAATGATGCCTCTACCAGTTCCCTCTCTTTTGCTATCACACGCATGTCAGGCAATGCTGCAGTCTCTCCTTGTAATATTTTTTTTCATGGCACAGCCCATATATACTTTGCTGCAAGTCTTTGGAGTATATTGCACTGCCAGATATAACCAAGCAAAGAAAGGGGGCCTTTAGCAGTCTGAACACACATTTGACAATGTTATGTATCCATAACAGTATGGTCTTGTATGCCATCACTGTGATGGTCTGGGGGCTGTAGATGGGGGGGGACTCCAGACATGGTCGCAAGGTATATCCAGCATCACTTGCAACTCACAGCAGCTGACACCAGTATGTCTGATCTGCTGCCTACATTCATGGGATCTGACTATGGTGGCCTCTATTAATGGCAATATGTGCAGCTAACAGTTAGACTACACTATGAAAAACTGTGGGGAATGACAGAGGCTGCTTGGGTGGTCCACAGATGCATTCCATGCAGTACACTGTGTATTGCACACCACCTGGCAGTTGAAGGAGCTAAAACCATTCCTGTTGATATACTGGATATAACATGTTGAGCAGGAAGGTTTGATAGCAATGTGACTGCAGACAATCGCCCCCAGGACCTCAGTAAAGTGAACCTTATCATAGAATAGCTGCATAGTACTCATTTTCTCTTATGTTATCAGTGGAAACCAAATATGCTTTTCTAGATGCTGTAGCATGATGTCATTGAACTGGTATAGATTTACTAGATCAACACCCACAACATTCCTAATATTTCTCATATCAGACACTAAAAGGTCCATTTAGCAAGGATGGTTAATGCTGCACAAATCTTATCAGTTGTGATAAGCAGTCTGCGCAGCCCCCTTGATTTTAAATGAGGCTGGCGTATGTCTTATAGTGTCTGTATGATGTCTATGATAGTAGCTGACTATGTCCTGGTCATGGAGTGATGATGCATCAGATGCAAATGGACCATTCTACAACACTGAGTGTGGTGGTCTACAACATCACAAATACTGGCCCTCAGAATGTGTTACTCCTAACATCTTAATGTCAGTAATGCACCTATACACTAAAAAATGTTTTGTTCAGATAATTGGATCCCCATGGCTCATCATGCTAATTTTAAATGTGTCTGAATCATGCCACCATGTTTGATTGTTATTATTTGCATTTGCTGTTGATCTGAGTAGCATAGTAACATTCATCTATACGCATTATGCAGTCAGTTATATGTGATGCACACCCTATTATTTTCCCTGCAATATCCTTGTAATGGGTGCTAACCTTAACTGTAATACTCCCCCTTCCCCCAACCCTAACCCTACACCTTAATATCATTGAAACCTTCCCTTAACACTGTCACTACACAAGACAGACTCAGATACACAAACATTTGTAAACACATACAAACAACACTATATCTATCTCCTAACCTAACCCTTACCCTGAAATACACACAATTTTGCACAAACACACAACATCCCTCCTTCACCCATCCCTGACACAAACCCTAACTCACATACATACGCACATGAACTCATCCCCCAGCCCAACTTAACCTGTATCGACATTCCATACCATCGATATATCTACTGTTCGGCCATCCATAACCTCAACATTAAATCACACCCGTGCATTTCTGTAATAAAAGTACATTTGGTCAAACACAGAGGAACCATATATACACACACACATACACAGACACACAGACACACAGACATACACACACACACACACACACACACATATATATATATATATATATATACATATATATATATATATATATATATATATATATATATATATATATATATAGATATACAGAGAGAGAGAGATAAAAATATAGATATGTGTGTATAATGTATATATATATATATATATATATATATATATATATATATATATATATATAAAGGTCTACTTAAAATATAAAAAAAAACAGGACAAAACCAAACTGTTGCAACCAAAAAGATGAACCAAAAGCAAGAGGCTACCACATAGCATACCAATCGTATCTGATATAGTTCTTAATACAAGGACAAAAGCGGGTTTGCAATAAACTTTTTCATTTGGCTTTGGTCTCCTGACTTTTGGATTACATCTCTCACATTTACAGGTGGTATAATGTGTGGTAGCCTCTTCCTTTTGGTTCATTTTTTGATTGCACTACTTAAAATATTGACAACAAAATATCTAAGCACAAAATATTGAAAACATTGAATCTATACTAAGAAAGGATTTATGTTCTTTCCCCATTGTTGTGTATCTTCAGAGTTATTATATACAATTAGAAGGGGGTGGGATGTGCAACTCCCCACACTGATGCTGCAGTAGGACTTGCCACCAACAAAAACATTGATTTAGATGTGGTTTGTGTTTGCAAATATCTTCTGGTTAGATATTTTTGAGTATGGATATTTTTTGTTGATATTTTGTGTTTAGACATTTGCGAGTTTAGATCATTTTAAGTAGAACCTAAAAATTAAGTTACACATGAAAGAGCAGACTTCCCACAGCAGCTATATAAAAGACCCAACCAGAAAGACCAAGGTTAAACACAGAAACATATGTGCAAAGTTATTTACAAACCTCCTTTCGTCTAAGGAGTGATTGAGAAATTTGTATAATGTCATTCTGAAGCTGTCAAATATCCTCTTTGCTGAACAGATGAAGAATCAGCAGCTTCAGAACACTGATGACACATAGGTGAGCATGGAAAGAAGCAGATACATTCAGCTCCATCAGAAGTGCCTCCCACACCGTAAATAATAAGTACTGAAATAAATAATTAATGTAGCTGCAGTGACTGTGTTAAATACTGAAATAAATAAATAATGCAGCTGCAGTGATTGTAAACATGTGAACTAGGAATCTATGACAACTATATGATATAAAGAAAATAAGGGTATGTGACTATGTGACTTTCATCATAATACCAAACGCCTCTAAACATTAAAACAAACAAAGCAAAAATAAATAGCATAGGAAAAAACAAACCACAAGTACTGCAGTTACAAAGTCATGTCCTTAACCACTAGGCTAATGAGCAGCTCAGCAATCTCTCCCTTCCAATGAATCTTGTTAAACAACAGAAATATATGCTCTTTGTTGCTACCTTGTGTCATTCATATTTTTTGATGTTCCAAAGCTGTTCATTCTTTGCTTGTTCGGTAATGAGGATATCCGATACCATCAAAATGATGTTGTGTCATTTGAGGTCTCTGGATTTGATTGAAAGTTAGGAAACCTCTGATAATACCTTGATAAATGAAAATATGCAAATGTCATTTTATGTATGTTTCTGGAGCTTTTTCCCCTCGGCCTCCACCACATACAGGCTCCGTACAAATGGAATTTTGATATTAACAAATACCAATCAATAAAATAATAACTTGAGAATGTAATCTATGCAGGAAGCAACTCTCCCTTTAGTTGAATAACGTTTTGTTGTTAGTAATTCATATTCCTATAGCATCTTATAATGCATTCAATACATTTACATTACTTTTGTCAACATGGCTTAATAACTTTATTTTGGAATGTATGTTTTCTTTGAAAATCATGTTCAGCTAATGCTGAGGATGCAGTGACTTGTATGAAGGCATACAAGGATATAGCATTATCATCTTTATCAGATCTTAGCCATTTCACATTAAATCATTATCAAACTACTCTTTAACGTATCCTTATGGAGTCTACATACTCCCTGCAGCTATTTACTTGTTTTGTGCTTGTTGGAATTTACAGGTTGCCCTGCAAGACAATCACAGAACATCTCACTGACTCTCATAGGATCATAGGAGGTTACTAGGCTATTGGCCCTGAGGCCCTTATAAGCCCAGCCAAGAGTTTAGCCCATGTTTAGACAAATCACCATTTTTTTTAATATTGCATACTCCAGTTAATTGTCCCTGGCATTTAATCATGTAAATAATCTGTTCATAATGGAAATAATGCAAATTATCCACATCTTTATTGGGTCTTGAAAAATGAAGATGATTTTTTAAACTGCAACAAGACTAGCTTCAATGACCTGCCATCATTTTAAAAATCATCCAGTAATATAAGATGCACAATATTATCTGTTAATTTATATCCACAGAGTTGAGTCAACACATGCCAGTATTAAATGGAAACCGAAACAAATGAGCTAGACAAAAACTGTAACCCTCAAATTCAAATTGGCAGTTCTGGACATTTTAATTTGGATTTAGAACTCTTTCCAAAGAAATAGATGCAAGGATTCTGTGGCATTATTTATTTTATTTATTTTATTTTACATTTGTTGACCGGGATAAATCCGACTGGATATATGTCCATTTTCAGCGGAGGCCCGGGGAGAAAAGCTCCACATGTAGAGTGCAATTACATACAAGTTAAGAAGGTACATGTTAATACATTGTTGTAGTAAAAACAAGATAGAGAAAAAAAGAACATAGGATATTTTAGCACTTATAAAATGCAATAAATGCAGTAAAAGCAATTTTCAGAAATCATAAAAACAATTATAGATTAAGAACACCACAGTACCATGCATGGGCTACTTAAACAGATAATAAAATCTGTAAATTACTTCCAACTAAAAAAGGCAAGAAAACTTTTCTCGTCTACAACTAAAATGAAAAAAAATGTTGTTTTTACAAAAACTAAAGCTGCTGTCATGCACTTGTAGAAGAACCTAAATCTAAGGCACTGTAAGATTAGTAAAAGTAACAGGATTCTAAATGATCAGAAATTGAGGCAGAACCAGATGTAGCAACAATATGCCTGCAGCCATGAATAATGCATATATTAGAGAGCACTTGGCAATTTACTGCAGTATTTGAATGAATGCAATTCAGGCAGTTCATAGTCTGCTGCTGTCTGCAGGACAGTGTTGTGAATCATGTACCTGACATACTCATAAGATACAAGTACTCTGATGAACTCCAGAATATACCTAGCTGCCAGTGGATTTTCAGTAATCTGATATATAACGTCAGTAAGGTTTGTCAGATGAAGCCTTTATTAATGTTTAATGCAGCACTCATTTATGTTATATTTTCTTCTGCTTCTCTATGTGAAACTGAATACATTTATTTAAATGTGAACCTACAGCTGTCAGCTGTTCCAAGTGTTGATAGATTACCAGCTGGGAGCTCTTTAACCCCCTGAATATCTATATCATCCAAAAACTGCAGATATTTTTTGAAAATATTTATGCAGTTTGTCTACAGGGGCTCCTGTTGCCCCTGTGTATCATGTGACTAGTTCTCTGTGCAGTTTATGTGTGGTGTCCTGTGTATATGACACGTCTACTCATTTTTTAACACTGCTTTGTCACATAACATACTACATTTATTACTTTTTATGCCTGTAATAACTTGAGGAAGCTGCTGTAGTGTTGCATGGTGCTGTTCTACTTTATGCAACTAAACTGTATCTGTGTATAAAAGTTGCATTTAAATGTGACATCACCTAAACTGTCTCATCTTTAGAAACACTCAGTTAATCTCCTGTCCTGGCATCTTAGCTGAATTTCACTCCTTCCTTAGAGCAAAGATCAGAAACGCTAGGTAGGTAATAGTAAGTAGAAACTTGTTTAGTAGAATACTTAAAGCTTTCAGGCCAATGCCCTTCCTCATTGTGTTACATACCAAGCTACTATTCACATATATGTAAACTAAAACCTTCATGACACAGCCCAATCAGAAGAGAACAATTAACTGTATATTCATATTTAAAGACATAAAACACATTTAAAACATAAAGTATTTCCTGTCTAAGTTAAGTCTTGCACTCTAAAATTATGAAAGTATAAAAATATATATAAAAAATATGTATATATATTTTTATATTAAAGTGGATATATCAGTCATTTACAATAGTTCAATAGCATTTGTCTTTTCTTTAGGATAGGTTTCATAGGTTCATAGGTTCATAGGTTGGTACTAGGCTATCAGCCCTAGGGCCTATATAAGCCTAGCCATAACACTTTCTTGGATATTTCTTCCCACAATATTTACTTCCCTGGACCCCTTTCTAGCAGGGCGACTGAAGTGATCCCCGGGGTGAATTTCCTATCTCTCATCCAATCATCAAGGTTCCTTTTGAAGAGCGCCAAGGAGGCACTCTGCTTGACATGTATGGGCAGTCTATTCCAGAGTATGGGGAGTTTCTGGGTCAGGAACCTATCCCTCCAGCATGTTTTGCTCATTGTGATGACAAGGTTTGGATCCCTGGAGCGTGTGGCTCTGAGGGATTGGGATTTCTTTAAGTGGAACATGTCCAACAGCTTAGGGTTTGAAATGGCCTTGTATGTTAATCAGAGATCGCCTCTGAGTAGACGATATGCCACAGAGTATAGCTGGAGTTTTTTTAGATGGTCAGTATAGGGCATCTGCTTTAGGCCTGTAATTCTTTTAGTGAGGTATTTCTGCGGCCTTTCCAGCTGTTGTAGATGTCTTGTGAGGTACATACCAAATGGGGGGCATTGTACTCTATAATGGGTCTAATGAGGGATGAGTACAGTGGGATAATGACCTCCTTTTTTCCTGGATGAAAAGCCCTTAGTGATGAGGTATGCCACATAGAAGGATTTTCTGACTGTTGTGGCAATGTGGTTATCGAAGGTGAGACCACTGTCCACCTGTGCCCCTAAGTCTCTCATCACACTTTTGGTGTTTAGTGTACTGCCAAAAAAATGGCACCAGGTTACTCGCTCGTACTGAAACAAAACACCCACTTTTATTAACTTGAACGCACTTTAAAATGAACGTTTTTGTTTTACTGAATAGTAAAACTTCCTCAGAAAATATTTGAACATACAAAAAACTCAATCCTTAAGTAAACTTTTAGTTGAATTTGGCGCCAACATTCGCCTCAATACATAACACACCTTCTTAAAGCTATAAACATTAATTGCACTTCAATAAAATTGTCTCACATTATATTATATTAGCATGCTCAAAAAAAATACAAAAAGATGGAATCTAAAGCATAAAACCTGTATCAACTGTTTAAAAACCGATTAAAACTTCCATTCGTTATTAAATGAACTACTATCTAAAAAACATATGTATGTTATATATGATTTGAATCAATCAACTTCCTGTATTAATCTCAGTATAAATGTCCTATGCACAAATCTATGTGTATTTTTTATCTGATGTTTAAACATAATGGGCCGGATTCACGAAGGCTTGCACGGAGTCTAAGAGTAGTGTAAGACTCCATGCAGCCTTCGCGATCCAGGAACAGCCCAAAGTCCGTGTAAGAGACAAGCTAAAACGGCTCTTACACGGAGTGGGCGTGGATAAGCTAATCACCTCACTTGCAGCCGAATAGCATGCAAATAAGGATGATTAGCGATCCAGGAAGCCCAGAACAGCCCATGTAAGAGCCGTTTTAGCTGCAGAAATGTACTCAGTTGACAACTGAGTACGTTTCTGCAAAAACTGCAATGGAGCCATGTCAGCCCCAAATAAAGGGTGCATATGTGTCAGGCAGCATGCCAATGGCAAAATATGTGGCCATTGGCAAAGTAACCTGATGCAAATATATTAAAAATATAATTTTTTTTTCGGTGATTGCCGATGTTTAAACCTAGCGCAGCCCCGCGCAAATGGGCTGCGCTGTATAGAACATAAAAACGAAGGTTTTAAACCTACAAATGTAGGTTTTATGCAATACATGGAATGTCAATGCAGGGACCAGCAGACCAAAACCAACATGGCCACCGTGTAGTGGTTGCTAAGGGGGAAAGCTGAGTCTAAGACATGTAACTAAGCATTAGTAGGCAATCTGATGCAAATGAGTGTAAGGATACTGAATTCCACTGTCACATAGCAAATGAGCACAGTCTGAGTAGTGTAAGAGTTACAGAAGTGGGAGGAACAGGGTAGGAGATAGGTGACATCACAGGGGGGAATGGTAGAAAGAAATGCAATTCATTGGAGGTCAGAGTTACATGGCAGATGTCAGACAGATATCATGGAAAGAGGTGTGCCACTAACTAAGCATGAGAAAGTCAAGAAATAGAAGGTGTACACTGTTGCCTACACCAAAGTTTCTTGCTGAATGTGTATGCGCACGTGTGCGCGCCATGAAGCGCGAGTAAGGCAGTGTGCGCGTGTAAGGCAGACTGAGCATGTGGGAGCGTGTTGGGAGATGTTTAACACTGTTTGCATGGGCGTGCACGCGTTTTAATCCGAATAAGCAGATTCTGAACCGTGTAAGCATGTGTGCGCGCGTGTAAGCCACTGTGAGCGTGTTTCTGCTGGTTTACACACGGCTCCACCCTGAGGAAACAGAAAGGAAAAAGGAAGCAACAGATTTAGTAGGAAGCTAGCAGGGAATACTGCTGGAGCTAGCAGGTGAAAGCAATTAGATGCAGGCAATTACACAGGCAGAATAGTAGCCCAGCCCAGCACTGAAAACTCTGCAAACAGCAGTGCAGGATGTTTCTCTCAAGAGACACTGCAAGACAGGAGTTAAGTTATCAGAAGTGAAAACTGAAAAAGCTGAACTCAGAGCAGAAATGTTAGGGGCTGCCATAGCTGTCATAATGAGACATAGGCGACTTGCTGAGGGTGGTGACAATGCAGATGGTGCCAGACAACCCACAGTGAGGAGACGGAGAAGAGTGTACAGGCCCAGGGTCACCTATCATGGGTTACATGAGCTGGAGATAGTAGAGCGCTATAGAGTGGACAAAGACCTCCTGCAGCAAATAGTGGAGCTGTGCAGGCCACGCCTCACACACAGAACCAACAGAGGGGAACCCATCCCCAGTGGAAACCAAGGTATGTGTTGGCCTAAGAATACTAGCAACAGGTACCTTCCAGAGACCAACTGGTGATATGATGGGGATATCACAGGCATCAGCCTCCAGGGTACTGCACCAGTTCCTGGATGCCATGTCAGTACATGTCAGTGATCATGTACATTTCCCCAATGCCCGTGAGGTATTGGCCAGCAATATGCGTCTCTTCCAGCAAATAGCAGAATACCCTGAGGTAGTGGGTGCAATAGACTGCACACACATACGTATCAAAGCACCAGCCGGTGAGCGGGGTAGGGCATACATCAACCGCAAGGGCTTCCCCTCCATCAACTGCCAGGTCGTGTGTGATGTCCAGGGCATAATAATGAATGTGTGTGCTGGCTGTCCTGGGAGCTACCATGATTCCCACATCTGGCATTTGACGCAGCTGTACCAGACATTTGCCAATGGGGACATCCTGCATGGACACCTAGTGGGGGATGCAGGTTATGCACTGGAGCTGTGGCTGATGACACCCATCAGAAACGCACACACACCTGAACAGGAACGCCATAATGAGGCACACGCACAAACACGTAATGTAATAGAGCGTGTGTTTGGGCTGCTCAAGTCACGGTTCCGGTGTCTGGACACATCTGGTAGAGCCTTGCAGTACACACCAACTACATGTACCCAAATTGTCATGGTATGTGCTATGCTACATAATATGATCTTGCGAAAACAGCTGCAGCAGGACCAGCATAGGGCCGGGCCAAACAGCCCCCCACCATTGCCAAGGCCATCACAGGCAGAGTGTGACTCGGAGGAGGAACAACCTGAGCCTGCCCCAGTAGGCAGAAGGAGGCGTGCCCAGTATGCCCTGGCCTTGGCAAAGAGGCAACGATAGCACATACACTGGCTCAGTAGGAACCCTGGGAATGATACCCTCTCTGACTCACTCATATAGTAACAGGGATGCCTAACATGACACAACCTGCTCTCAAACATGTACAGGGAAGTGTAATATGCGATCCGACAGAGGCAGCCCTGCAGCACCACCTGAGGCATGAATGCTATGTGTTAAGTAATGTAACACCATGTACTATATGCACACCTGAGGACCCTGACTAACATCCTACCCTCACCAAGCATCATGCCACAACATGACAATGAGATAATCAAGTGCAATAATTGACTGAAGTATCGCAGTTAGTCAAAGGGGATCCAATGTGTGCCAGTCTGGGATGACATGCTGAGCATGACATGATGCACCACCTGCTAGGACTGGCATGCACCTATCAGTGCAGGCCGTATGGATACTGGCAGAGGCTGTTGTTACTCACAGTGTGCCCTGAATAGGTAAGGCTCAAAACACAAACCTATCTCCATAGGTATCAGAAGGGATAAGAATAAGATAAGGGATAAGTCGAAACAGCAAGATGCATGCAGTCTAAACTCACCCAGTATGGAGAATGTTGATATCTGCGCTGTAACAGAAAACTGAGCCAAGGCTCATAACAGCACCCTAACACTACCAGGTTACACCTCATACTGTGCTGTACAGCCTCAAAACATGGAACAAGCTACAAAAGGAGGGTGACTAGCAAGAATTGTCAAGGATAACCACACCCCATGTTGGTACCACAACAAAAGCAGCATGGACTAGCCATGGTCAAGTAACAGTGGCTAAAACTGCCCCCCAGTTTATAGCCTGCTACAGACTACTGTCCCAACACCAGGAACTGCACATGGCCTATGCTGGAATACATGAATATATCAAGTCCTCCAAACCACATTATATTGGGTGACTGAAAATACCCAGACATAGACTGGGAGCATTATACTAGCTCCAACAGTGTAGGACAAAAGTTCATAGAATCCATAAACCAAAAGGCCCAGGAACAACGTACCACTCCCACAAGAGGGGTAAGCATACTGGATGTGATAATCAGCAACATGGGTACTGGATGGCAAGATGAGAAGTGTATTGCTCACTGGTAAAACCAGACCATAGAGTAATCACACTGGATATACAAATCCTGACCACAGTCCCTGGCCAGAAAACCACAGTGGAAAACATGTGTTAAGCAATATTTGCACTCCTCCAAACTGATGTGGAATCCATTAAAGGTCCTGTGCAGGTGCAAAATATGGGCCACACCTCAGAACTTGTAATACAGCCATTCCATGAACACTGCCAGGAATGCTTGGATTATGCAATCCTAAATTAAAACAAGACACAATGCCATACACGCAGGAATCTGGCATGGTGGACACCAGCCATAACCAAACCATGCAAGAGAATGAGGAAACTACTACATGATAGAGCAAACATAAACAATGAAGTAATCACTGATCAGTAGTATGGCAATAAAATCTGTCCACACATACAATCCACTAAGGCCAGCCACAACAAGTTGAATCTGTGAATCCTGAGGCAATGTTACATCTGCCCCAAGTACACAGACAACCCCCAACTCCACCCAAGAAATACAAATATATGTGAGAGATGCAACCATCTATCCAAACTGGAGGCTGAGCTCCCTCAACTCAGTACTCCCAAAACTAGTCAGGAGGAGAAGGTAACCACACACACCACAAACACAGTCCCACATAGACCTATCACAACTGCAAACCAAACACATAAACACAGAAAAACATTCCCGGAGGCACAAATTACAAACACAGCACACCAACAGAGGCCTCTAAAGCAGACACCCAATCAAACAACCTCCAAACATAGCACATGCAACACATAGTACACAAAGCTGGTGTGCCAAACAGTCACAGGCCAGAAGGAGAAACAGCATGCCTGATACAGTTGTAATAGGTGACTCCATAGTCAGACACACTGCTGTCCCGCACACCAGACTGAACAAGGGAAAGGGTACAGTAAGCTGCCTGTAGGCTGCCACAATATGCCACATAACAGAAGTATGCAGGTCACTCCAAAGCAAGTAGAAATATGATGCAGTCATAGTCCATGCTGGTGTGAATGACCTGAGATGTACCTCCCTAGACTACATGAAAAGAGACATAGATGAGCTCTCTGATTATGTAGTCCAGGCCGGTATGACACTCACCATTTGCAGCATCCTACCCTTACCAAGAATAATGCCACAGTACAAACACGGAATGATCAGTCATAGCAAGTGGCACACTTACTGGTGTCATTCCAAGGGGATCCAATGTCTGTCTGCTTGGGATGTCATGCTTGACAAGCCACAGCTGTTCTTGGGATGGCTTGCACCTGTTACCCTGGGCGTCTGAATATTGGATAAGGCCTTTGCCACCTCCATGGAGCCTTTGTAGGCAAGGCTGAAAAGACTGACCCACCACCCTAGAAAACATAAGTGGAAAGAAACATAAGGGAAATGCTGACCAATGCCAGATGTGTAAACCCCAATATGCATGCTCCCAAGGCCATCCCAGTATGGAGAACATCGATGTCTGTGCAGTGACAGAAACCTGCTGCAAGCCTCCTGACAGCACACCAGCACTACCAGGTTATACCACGTATCATGTGTCATGGCCCCAAAACCTGGAACAAAACATAAAAGGAGGGTGAGTATCCATAGTCAGCACAGACACCCATATGTCCAGGTAACTGACAATGCACAAGGCATTGGAGTCCACCCATGTGCAACTAACTGTAGGCAAGACTGCTGTACAGTCTGTAGCATGCTACAGACCACACTCTCACACACAGGAACCCCACCCAGCCGTCCTGAAGACACTGGACAGTATGAATGTCCCACCAAATACCAAACAAGGTACCACAAATTACCACATAGGTGGTAAACCATTATGTATGGAAGGAGTAATCAGGGACCTAGGGACACAAGTGGACAGTAACCTGTTATGTGACACCCACACTGCCAATGTGGCTAGGAAGACTGTCTACATTTGACACCGTATCAGGAAAGGATTCACATCTACGTCAACAGTGGTCATTGTGCCCCTATACTGTTCTCTAATCACACCCATAATCTAGTACAATGCCTCATATGGGATGTACCTTACCTGACACCTGCAGCAGTTAGAAAGACCTCAAAGGTACCTCACCAAGAGGATAAAGGGTCTCAAATATATGTCATATGCTGCCTGGCTGTAGACACCCCAGCTGAATGCAGTCACATACTGCCTACACAGAGGCATTGCATGCCTGTTGTAGAAGGCCATGCCCAACACAGGAGTAATGGACATGCTCCACCCCAGAAAACCCAAATCCATCAGAGCTGTGAGAGTGAGAGATGTCAACCTCAACAAATAATGAAATAGGATGTGCTGGTGGGACAGATACATAATCCAGAGGCTCCCCACACACTGGACCAGAATCCCACTCCATGTTAGGCAGAGCCCCTCACTGACACTCTTCAACAGGAATCTTGCCGAGTGGATGGATGATTGTAGAGTTACACTGGGGGTCTTCACTGTGTCATGTCCAGACAGAGGCATAGCAAAGCAAATCATAAATGACCATAATATTCACATAGCAAGGGGTGGCAAAAGCCACACACACTCTGGCTAGGCTAACAAATGCCCTAGGGTGGATAGCCTAGTATGAACCTATGAACCTATGAAGATACAAATTGTACAGGACACTAAGGATAATCCCAAGGCTTTCACAACTGATGGTAGGAACCATGTTGGGAATTCACAGATATGCCCTGAATCACACAAATATCACAAACACACACATATTGCCAACATACATCCTGACAGGTGCAGTGCAACCCCCCCCCCCCCGAATGCAGAATATCTATCCCAGCAGACTGCTGGCCCCTGACATTGCAGATGCTGAGGTAACAGCCAACATCTACAAAGCAAAACACACAGCAGCAATGGTATGAGATGGTGTCCTGGGCTTAGTGCAACATGGACTCCAAGATGAATGGAATGCCAAACCACACTACTGCTCAATGTCAGCCTTACCACAGAATATGTACCTAAAGAGCAGTGTACAACAACAGTGGTCCTTCTCAACAAAGGTGTTGCCTGAATGGATACTGAAAACTACTACCCCAGAATCCTGAGAAGCTCGGTCTGCACAGCTATGGAAAGGATCAGCATGTACCACAGACATAAAGATATTGGGGACCTACTGACACCGGACCCTACCCAGTGTGGCTTTCTCAAGTGCAGATCCTGCCCCTAAACATGTTTGACTCAATTGAAACAGTCATTAAGGTCATTGATGAGGGCAATGTGGTCCACACAGCATAGCTGGACCTTGCAAAGGCTTCTATACAATACCCTACATGTTCATTATAGATAAGCTCACCAGCTTAAATATAAACCCACATGTCAGTAGAGGTTGCAAACCAGACCAAGGACAGAACAGACATGGTCAGACATGCTGCAGCCATGTCAGACTACAAACCAGATATAACTGGCATCCCACAAGGCTTTGTCCTGGGATCTCCCTCGTCTGGTATATATGTCCCATAGGTACAGGCAAACATGGAAGGACTGTGTCCGAACATGTTTGCAGAGGACTACAAACTGCTCACCACATATGATCCACCAGCTGACACAAGCATCCCACAAAAGGGCCACATAGAAACAGACAACTGGTGCCATAGCCATGTCAGCAAGCTAATTGCAGAAATGTGTATAGTCAACCCCCATGGATATACAGTAAGTGCCCACCAATTACCACATAGGTGTTAACCCATTATGTAGTTAACATGTAATGGGAGACCTGGGGACACAAGGTGATAGATATCCTGCATTGGACAAACATGTGCTGTAGTGTTTACAGAAACATACCATATACCCACCTAATCATGAAGGTTGTGAGATCTAGATAAGGGGAGGTCATTGTGGCTCTGCAGTCATCCTTCATCAGCGGTACAATTGACTACAATAGCCCCTGTGGGATGTACCTCAGCAGACACCTCCATCAACCGTAAAGTCCCCAACAGTACCTCACCAGGAGTATCAAAGAGCTTGCACAGATGCCATGTGTTGCCTGTGTTGCTGGTATCAATAAACATGCTGCATCTTGTACAATCTGAATGGCAGTGAGCTATGCACATGAGAGACCTGAACCCCAGCACTGACTTACATAGGACAAGCTGTACTGCGTGATCCATAACACAGAAGCCCCCACCCATGAGTGAACCCCAGTACAGGCTACCCATAGAGTCACTTATCAATCTTCCTCAATAGGAATCTTGATGAGTGGATGGGAGATGGTAGCTTTATCCTGGGTATCACTGTCATGTCACAGGTAGACAGAGGCACAGTATACTAACCATGACATATGTCATGGCAAACTCCACTTACAATGTGTGTTGAAGGACAAACACACTCTCCAACTAGCATTAGACATGGACTAGGGCACATCGCTAGTGTTTGCAAATGTACACCTATGTTGTGGAATACACTACCAATGTTGGACAAGCCTGGTTTAAGTAGTTCATATCTGAACAGAATGCAACATGGTCAGATGTACACAACTGGCCCCTAACCAGGCTGTTGTGCCCACTATGGAAATGTAAAGCAGTGATAGCACTAAAGCCCAGGATACTGTCCACCACAGTCAAAGTACTACCAGTACACTATACAGTACTACAGTGTTAGGTCAGTGTGAAAGGATGTTGACAACTGTATGCAAAGTATCCCATGCAAACACTGCAGGCACAGTATAATCCTATTGTGTTCACACACAAAGCAGTTGTACAGTAACTACACAACACGACACACAACACACAACCATAAACGGGTGATATTTGTTGAATTTCACACTCATCCACAAATGTGGTGGGCTGCAGAGTCCAACATATGGAATGCTCACACTGGGCATGCTCACACACTTGGATAAATGAGACATATGTTAGACAACATGCCATGGGAAGGCTGAACTGGGCATGCTCACACACTTAGGCCAAATCTCAGTTTAGCAGTTGGACACACATATCTGGTATTTTTATGTGTTATTCCAGGAACCAACCACATTACAGCAGTCTGCCCAGTGCACACAGTTAAATGACTACAGAGACATACGTGATATAGTGGATCCCTCCCATATGCCAACATCCTCCACAGATACACAAGTTGTTCATACAAACAGGGAATGCTATGGCAATAAAGATGTGCAAACAGTCTATCAGCAACAAATAATGTGCATTTGACAATTAAACATATGGGTGTAGAGGTCAACACTAGGCTGTTTGCCCTAGGGAATGACAGCTTAGCCAGAGTGTGCTTGGTGTCTGACTCCCCACAGGATGCACATTCCCCTTTCTAAACACCGATGATGTCAGCACCCTATAAGTACAGCAGGAGAAAAGAAACTTCCCAGTAATGTGAATAGCGTGCTCTTCTAATGCGTCTGTCACAAGTGTCATAACATAGTTAGGTAGGGGTTTGAATCCTGCAAATGCTCAGTGTGTGTGAGTGGGGTTGGTGTGTGTGTAAGTCTATGGGAAAGAAATGTCCCTTTTGGCAACTAGGAAAACACACTACAGGATGCACATTCCCCTTTCTAAACACTGATGATGTCAGCACTCTATAAGTATAGCAGGAGAAGAGAAACCTCCCAGGAATGCGAATAACATGCTCCGCTAATGCATCCGTCTCAAGTGTAATAACATAGTTAGGTAGGGGTTTGAATCCTGCGAATGGCAAGTGTGTGTGTTTGTCTGAGGGTGGTTAGTGTGTGTGAGGGAAATGTCCCTTTTGGCAACTAGGAGAACAGACTACAGGATGCACATTCCCCTTTCTAAACACTGATGATGTCAGCACTCTATAAGTATAGCAGGAGAAGAGAAGCCTCCCAGTAATGCGAATAGCACGCTCTGCTAATGCGTCTGTCTCAAGTGTCATACCATAGTTAGGTAGGGGTTTGAATCCTGCGAATGGCAAGTGTGTGTGTTTGTCTGAGGGGGGTTAGTGTGTGTGAGAAAAATGTCTCTTTTGGCAACTAGGAGAACAGACTACAGGATGCACATTCCCCTTTCTAAACACTGATGATGTCAGCACTCTATAAGTATAGCAGGAGAAGAGAAACTTCCCAGTAATGTGAATAGCGCACTCCGCTAATGCGTCCGTCTCAAGTGTCATAACATAGTTAAGTAGGGGTTTGAATACTGCGATTGGCAAGTGTGTGTGTTTGTTTGAGGGAAATGTCCCTTTTGGCAACTAGGAGAACAGACTACAGGATGCACATTTCCCTTTCTAAACACTGATGATGTCAGCACCCTATAAGTACAGCAAGAGAAGGGAAACCTCCCACTAATGTGAATAGCATACTCTACTAATGTGTCCGTCTCAAGTGTCATAGCATAGTCAGATAAGGGTTTGAATCCTGCAAATGGCAAGTGTGTTTGTCTGAGGGGGGTTATTGTGTGTGAAGGAAATGTCCCTTTTGGCAACTAGGAGAACAGACTACAGGATGCACATTTCCCTTTCTAAATTTCTAAACACTGATGATGTCAGCACCTTATAAGTAAAGCAAGAGAAAGAACACCTCTCAATAATGCGAATAGCACACTCTGTTAATGTGTCTGTCTTGAGTGTCATAACATAGTCAGATAGGGGTTTGAATCCTGCAATTGGCAAGTGTGTGTTTTTGGCTGAGGGGGGTTAGTGTGTGTGAGGACAATGTCCCTTTTGGCAACTAGGTGAACAGACTACAGGATACACATTCCCCTTTCTAAACACTGTTCAGCTGAAGACCATGGCTCTGGCACAAGTTGTCTGTTTCTATGATGCCTCCTTTGGAAGACGCTTGTGTCGGCTGGAGAGTCGATTATGGTGGCCAGTTCGCAGTCATCTGCATATTTGGTCAGCCACAGTCCGTCCGTGTTGACCTGTACCTCCAATAAATATATACCAAACAAGAGAGGTCCCAGGACTGAGCCTTGTGGGACACAACTCGTAACTGGTTTGGAGTATGGCATGGCTCCAGCAATGCTAACCATGTGGGTTCTGTCCTTGAGCCACTGTGCAATCCATCTAGTGAAATAGGGGCTTATATTTAAGCTGGTGAGCTTCTCTAGAATGCCCAAGTGGGGTATTGTTGTGAAGGCTTTTGCAAGGTCCAGGTAGGCTGTGTGAACCACCTTCCCCTTGTCAATGGCCTTGGTGACTGTTTCAAAGAAATCAACCAGGTTAAACCTGGTAGTGCTGGTGTGCTCTCAGTAGCCCTGAACCAGACATCTGTTACTGCACAGATATCGATGTTCTCCATGCCAAGGAGTGTTTTGGGTGTATGCATCTGGAGGTTTAGACTTCTGGCGTTGGGTAGCATTACTCTTAGTTTCTTATCCCTTGTGATACCTATGAAGGTGGGTTTGTCATTTGAGCCTTGCCTAACATAGGCACTATGGGGGTAGCAAGAGCCTTTGCCAATATCTGAAAGCCCAGGGGTGACAGATACAGGCCGTCCCTAGCAAAGCAGGTAGTTCAACAGAAGATGAATATGTGAAGGTGTAGTGCCTGTGATTAGTTAGCAGTAGCATATATGACTGCTCACGTGGGCACATGCCAGGTAAGTCATATGCACTGTGTCACAGGCAATGTACATGTGAACAGGACAAACAGTGACATCCTGCCAAGTGGGACATGGACATACATATAGTAAGCTATGCAGATGGCACTAGGAGTCCACAGAAGCTCTATAACTATGCATTGCAGGTGTGATCAGTATTCCAGGGTAATTGCAAGCAAACATGCATGCAAACAAAGCTACAGTAAACAGGGCTGCATGTAGTCCATTGTACAACAAACAAGCTGTACCAGTTCCAGTAGGTAACACTGCAAATATGCAGGCACTATGCACATGTACATGGAAATACATGGGTCAGATGGCTAGGGTCCAGACTCAGTGCACACAAGTGTACAGACCATGTACTGTCAGGATGTACAATAACTGGATGGAAACCCATGTGCTCATACCTGCAGTAATACACATGTCAAATAACAGACACTGAGCCTTCACTCAGTGGTTCCATACTTAGTAGGATGTATGCCACCTGGCCTGCCACCACAGTATCCCTGACGTATATGGGGACTCTCCCTCCTGTGACAGTTAGTTATGTGTGTTGGGGCTGTCTAGCATGGTATGAGATGTGAGCATGCAGTGCTAGGGTGCTCCTGTGTGTCCTGTACCAGTCGTGTAGTACTGCACACATATCAACATCCTCAAACATCTGCATTGCAGAGTCCAGTGTGGGCAACATGTCACTTGCAATTTACATGTCCATCATTGTGTATTACTACATTCATTACCCTATCCCCTGTGCTACCTATGTATGTAGCCTTCTGTTGACATCATTACCACCAGTATGCCAACATGTGCAGATGATACACTATGGTACTTACCATGGGTGTAGACAACAGGGCATGACAATCACACGCTTACTGCATCAGGCATGATGTGATATACCCACAATTAATTCAGCACACAGTACTGTTAACAACATGATACTATTACTACACATCTATGTGGTCACCCTGTGCATCAGCAACATGTTAACCTGTATCTGCACAGTTGTTACAGATTGCAGGAGGTGGCACAGTTTCATCATATGCACAGGGTGTGAACTTGGTATGCCTGAGTCAGCCACCGATACCACCAATTGACATGTATGTGTATGTGTGTTGGTGAGGGACAGCAGTAGAAGGTGGGGCAATGTTGATGCAGTGTGTGCGTGTATGTGGTAGCCCTAGGTGTTGTCAATTCGCATGCGTGTATGGATGCACACAGTTCCACCTCATGGTTTCCATATACTGGTGTTTGTGGACAGCCACAGACTGTACCTGCCAGGTCATACAGATCAGTGTCTCTGGCCACGGACACGGTACCTGTGCCTTGCAGGGGTGCTACAGACCGTATCCAGTACCAACCCAGACTGGGTACTGTCATCAGAAGCAGGTGTTCATTGACTGGACACAGATCCCTGTCAGGCCTGGCCAGAGCCACGTGCACGTGGTCTCCTGGGGCGGTCTGATGACAGCACAGACCCAGCATTGCTGGGGCTGCTGCTGGCACTACGGGCGGCCCTGTCGCTCGCGACAACTGCCAGCTGCTGCTGTTGCTGGCATACGGCCACGTCGACGCCTCAACCGCCCACCATCGCCCTGGCTCATGGACATGTAGTTGTGGAACCGGTCTAATATGTCCCCACAACGTCTGTCTATGACATCGGTGAAATCACGGATGGCAACCGCAATGTCACGCATACTGTCAGTCATGGCTGTGCGACATGCTGTCAGCTCCCTCAGACCCTGTCTGGTGTACCATTCCATACGTGACTGTGCCTGCATGACAGCCCGAAACATAGCTGAGGTTGTAAGACCTCTGTGGGCACATCTGATAGGGGCAGTATGCCCACGGATGCTCCCACGAGAACCCCTGGACATCTGTCTGTGTGGTACCATCTCTGGGCCATGCCCATGGCTGCTGTGTGGGGAGGCATGTGCCACAGATACCACATTACCCTGGTCAATGCCCACTGTATGCTGTCCGTCACCTAGGGACATTGGTGACAAAGGGTGTATTGGCAGGATAACTGTGCGCATTGATGGGGTCGACAGCTGTGTACTGTCAATCGGCTGACCAATGGCGGACCCTGGCATACTTTCCTGTGCCATTACACAGATGTCATCATTATCAGTACCCACGGCACCTGACTCAGGGTCCCTGCTACATGACACCAGAGCAGCAACAGAACCTGTGGGAGGGAAACAGGAAACACAGTTTACAATGTCTACACATTACCAGTGATGCACACATGCACAGGTGCACACATGCACACATGCACAGGTGCACACATGCACATGCACGCATGCACACATGCACACATGCACACATGCACAGGTGCACACATGCACACACATGTGCACATGCACACACATGCACACATGCACAGGTGCACACATGCACACATGCACACATGCACAGGTGCACACATGCACAGGTGCACACATGCACACATGCACAGGTGCACACATGCACACATGCACACATGCCCACATGCACACATGCACACATGCACAGGTGCACACATGCACACATGCACACATGCACACATGCACACAGTTTCACACAATTGTACAGTACTCAGTATGCGTGATATCAACACACAGACACAGACACACCTACATGCATACAAAGAGCATGACTAAGTGAGCCAAATAGTACTATTACTATCAACACTATTACAAGAATTGTTAATACACACTCACCAGCATGGATAGGCTGCATTGCTGTTATACCAGAGGGTCCTGCAGACGTGAAGAAACTAATGTCAGTGGGCACAACTGTGCCATTGTTACTGAGTATGATACAGGTCAGTAGTACAACATTCGCCTTTCACAGGTCAGCTGCTAATATTGAGGATATCACACTTGCACATTAAATACTATGGTGACAGCTACAAACCAAGGACACACCTCACACATGCATTAACTACCAGTGTACACAACAGTCAACTATACATATGGCATATTACCTGCACGTTCACTGTCTTGCTGCTGCATGGGTCCAGCCTCCATCATAATGCATGATTGCTGCTGTTGTTGTTGCTGGTGGACTGGAGCCACTACACTCATGAGTAGTCCCTCCAGTCTGGTGAGTGGGGGATGTGTAGCCACCCCACCACCTGTGGCGACCTGTTGCCTGTGGATATCCGACGCACGCTGACGGACATGTCTGATTAAATCACTGCAGTGATGTCATACCTGCTCATATGTCCTATTATGCGTGCCTATGTCATTTACCCGACGGACAAGGTCTTGCCACAGTGCAGCCCACTCCTGCTGATTCTGGCTGGTGCGGGAAAAGAGTATTGCATAATCCCGCACCAGGCTCTGGTGTATCTCCTCATCCTCAGCTTTGGAGTAGGTGGGATTCCGCGGGTGGGCCATGTACCTGAGAAAGAAAATAACCTGGTATCAGCAATATATGTCAGCAGAATTTGGCAAACATACTACACATGCTACTCGACTGTTATGATACAACATATCTCACATATGTAGCATCTGTCTGTCTATTGGTGGATACACATGTAGATGGCCAGGTATCAGTGCTCAGCCAGCAACTGTGCAACAGTACCTGGCACACTCCATATGACATACTACCAAACCCCAGCAGTCAGAACACTGATTCAGGTCAAGAGCACCTCCTCACTCTGGGGTTTGTATCTAGGTACTGTATGGCCTACATCATCAACTACTGTGAGCTGACCACACACTGATTGCCCTGGATATACATATCCCACCTCCACCACCAGCACAAACGACTATAGTGCATAACATTACAGATACAAACTTTACACTTTGTAACAGTGACATGGTATCCTTTCAGCCCACTGGGCCAGTGGCAGATACAACCCACAATGCTGACCCCTACACAATTGCTTTCTACAGACATCTCCGAGAATGCATGGATCATGCAATCCCATATATGACCAAGACACTCTCCACAAAGGGACAGCATCCTGTCTGGTGGACCCCAGCCATAGACAGATTGTATTACAGAAGATGGAAGCTACTGCAACACAGAGCATAATTCCATAAAGGGAGAGCATGTCTGAGCAGCACTAGTAAGGATCTATTTTCCATCATACAAAATCCATGGGCAACTTTGAGAGTGAAATCAAGAGGGACACTTTAGATAACCAGAAGGCCTTCTTCAGTTATGTTAGCAGCCTGGTCAGGATCCATCCTCTATGCCCATAGGTAGTACACAACAACAAATATTTCACTGACACCACAGATATCGACAACATTGTGGCAGACAGGTTCAGTGCAGGTGTCACCCCGCCCTCTCCCCCAAAATAAGGCATAGTTATCCCAGCTGACTGTAACCTCCCTGTCATCACAGATGTCCAGGTGAGAGCCCTCAGGACAGCAGAATACACATGAATGGGACCTGATGGTATCCCCAGTTGCATGCTACATAAACTCTGATAGGAGCTAAACACACATATAGAAGTGCTATGTAACACTAGCCTGACTACAGGATATGTACCTGTACACTGGCGCACAGCAGCAGTGGTTCCACTCCACGAAGGAGGCACCTCAACATACCAATACAATACAACACAATACATTACATTACAATACAATACTATACAATATGCTATTGCCCCTGGGACTACAGCAGCATACTGTTCTGCTACCCTGACCATTGTGACACATGTGGTGTGATGGTACCTGCTGCTGTCACAGAGTTACACAGGGTGACTCATATGGCATATTACCTATTTGACTAACATTCAGCAGGGGTATGTGTGACATGTACTCATGGGGAGTCTTGCTTCTTAACACTGTGTGGTTTATTGCAGGGTATGTCTTATCTGTGGGTAGGAACTCTTACCTCCACATGTGCACTCTATTGCAGTGGCATGGACGACACACAGCAGACATTTAGGTTGTGGATGGTGTGAGGTGTTACTATGGTTGTTGGACATCTGTCATGGGTGTGACTTACATATGTAAATCCGGGAGTGGTAACCTCTATGTGGGTAGCATATGTGTACTCTGTGGTGTTGTCAGTCACTGTGCATTGGTAATGTGTTTGAGTGCATTGTCACAGTGTTGTACATGTCACTGTGTCCTTCTCCATATCTGTAGCTGTCATGTGAGGTCCATACCATGGCATCCATTATGTGGTGTGGAGGGGTACACCGACCTACATGTCCATAGCTGACACACCATGTCCGCTGACACATACCATGTGCAGGTATTCCAGGGATAGTGTGCCACTGTGAATATCATTGGGGCCACTATTGTACACATTTATGACACTGTTCACCCCTGACACATGCAGTGGTGGGCAGCCAATCACATATCAGGTGGTTACTGGTGTAGGTGATCTGGAATGTGGTATGGTACTCCGGTTTTGACACTGGTGTTAACTCCATGCCTTTGTCACCAGGCACCTGTTGTAATACATATGTACACATGTGCCTCACTCAGACTTTATATACATCTCTCTCTCTCTCTCTCTCTCTATATATATATATATATATATATATATATATATATATATGTATATAGATATATCTATATATATATATATATATATATATATATATATATATATATATATATATATATATGTCCGTATACATATACACATATATATATATTGATGTACATATATTGCTATAGATGTGGAGGGGGACACAGAGGGGGTGTGAGTGACAGAGGGGGTGGGACAGGCTGTGTTGCAGGTCGTCATATACAGTCATACCTGTAGGTAGTCAGATCAGTCTGTCTATGTATATGTATCTACATATATCTATATCTGTATGTGTGCATTACATAGATATGTTTGTACAATATTCTATCTACATCTGTCTATGTATTCCTACATCTCTCTCTCTATGTATGTATACATATATGCATATCATATATATATATATATATATATATATATATATATATATATATATATATATATACACATACATATGTTGACATACATACGTATCCATATGTTAGACAGGTATATCAACATATTTGTCTACCATACTGTATACACACACTAACATACTGCTAAACATACATAACTGTGAAACCTACTTTGTACATGGCACTACAACCTACAATCAACCAACATTGATATGTGCACATAGATGCTCTCACATACAAATGTATGTACAGCCTTCACTGATAGTTGCTGTATGTCCCCTGCCCTTTACACATCTTCATATACATATGGATACAGACCAATGACACATGGAGGGTTCACAGTATGTAGACCTTTATAGTATTACTTTACATTACCTGTGTTTGTCACAGCTGCTTGTGTTGCCGTCTGGTTCTCTGTCCTGCTGCTCCACTTCCCAGTTGTCAGCTTTCAGGTAGCTGTTGCTGAACAATTTGTTTGTGCCTGCTTAATTGCAGTTTTCTCTGTCTCTGTCTCTGTCTCTGTCTCTCTCTCTCTCTCTCTCTCTCTGTCTCTCACGTCCTTCTCAGGGTGCAATGAAAGTATTGCATGTGTGGACTGGGAGTACAGCATACTTTTGTAGGTATCTGCATATGCCCATGTGATGGCCTCTGCACCAATTGTTAGCCAGCATTTGCTAATTGCATGCAGCCAGTTGTGTACTGATTGCAGTTCTCACTGTGATTTCAGAACAGTGCTATAAAAAGGTATGTGAGATAGGCATAGCCCTTTCAGATTTTAAGGCCAGGGACCATGCTGTTATGCTGTGGACAATGTTCTGTTAGTGTAAAGGTTGGTATCTCTCTCATATTTCCAGGTGTGTTGTAGATTAACATTCCTCCATTAATTTCTCCAGTTTCCTGTACTAACTGTGTATGTACACTGACACCTACAACTACTACTACTGTTAATGTGTGTGTGTGTGTGTGCTTTCCTTTCACTTTTGCTTGCACTTTGTTGCTAAGGCTTCAATAGTTGCCCTTTACAGTCACTACTTGTATGCCTGCTAGGTGTCTTGACTGTAGTGTGCTGCTGTAGCTTTCCTATTTTCCATGTACATTCACACCTTGGAATGCTTGCTATATCTGCTAGGGTGTTACAGCATGCAGTGTGGTCTGGCCATGGTGTGGGCCTTGACATCTATTAGGGTATTTGAGTATGCTGCTGAGCAGGCCCCAGAGACTTTCAGGTTCATCTGTTATGTGCCTCATGGAATGGTACATATCAGTGGGGTACACCCATTAAAATGTCTGGTATGCTGCAGTTGTGACTGTGGGTTAGCATGAGCATATGTATTACTACACTTTTTCTGCCATGCAAGTGATGAATACTTTCAGGACTCCATAGTTACCATTGCATGGGTTACACCTTTCTGCCTACTGTTTGTACATTTCACATGGGGTCTGTGGGGCATCCCTGTAAGTCATTCACTGTTGCTATGTCTAAGCTCTTAACTATTCAAATATGGTGGTGTCAGACCCGTCATGTGTACAGATATTTGCAGGTTGTCCACATTTCTGCCTCATATTTTGGTCAATATCTCATGCACACCTTTTTCTGGCAAGTCACTCTGGGCTCAAGTCAGAATATGGTGACACACATTCAAGTTTCAGACTGCATACCCTTCCAAACATCCCACAAAGTGCAGACCCTGTTACTCTCTGAACTGTCTGCGTTTGTTGTAACATTATTTGTAATGTGTCCCTGGTTTTGGGCCTTTGCTCCACATATTTTATTACTTGGTCCAGATGTGTTCCTGTAAGAGGTTGTAGGGGTATGAGCAGTGCTTATCCTGCTGTGAGTATGTGTGTGGCTTGCAAGGTGCTATAGTGACATTATTACCTACTAGCTTCCAACTAGCATGGCTGTTTCTGTTCACACACTACTATTATGTAAATCCACTAGTTTTGATAGTAATTCTAAATGGCATGCTTTGTGTACTACACATCTATATTCCCTTTACATTCATTCCTACTATTACATGATATATTTATTTTAGCACAATGCTCTTGTATAAGAATCATGGCTTAGTGGTAAGTCATGCAGACTACTGTTTCCAGGGTTCAGGACTCACAGTGGGATTTTATTTTGCTTTCGAACTGAGTACAGGACCTGTCAATCAAAGTGACTAAGGCACTTTTAAGCAGTTGTAACCGGGTTAGCGCTGGTTTGCACGGAGCTCACGCATGCGCACTGGCGGTTAGCTCCGCGCACACCCACTTACAACCGCTTAAACATGCTTACTCTTGCGCACACCCGCGCTATTTTCTTTGAAAGAAAAGAAAATGGGGAGACAGGAAAGTGGTGAAAAAGGGGTCACAAAGAGGGTAAGACAGTAGGGAAACAAGCTTGGGATGTGCAGGAGGGATGTAGGTAAGGCCCATAGCTGCCCATTTTTTTCATCAGCAACAGCTGTGCATATGTATGTAATTTGGTGTGACATTTGAAACCTTCCACCCCTGAGAGAGGTGTCAGGACAACAATAATACTTGTTGTACAGCCAATTGTAATTGATAGGCTCCATGTCCAGTAGACATGTGTGCGTAATGGGCAGCTATGTATGGGGCGTAATTTTTTTGTGGGTACAGAGTGCCCTTTTTTTTTTTTTTTCAGGTGAGAGTGGTATGTCAGGTGAAGGAAGTCGGTACAGCTGGAGAGGTAGGTTGGGTAGGTAAACAGACAAGACAAACAAGACGCATATGGGGGCGGTGTATGACACATGTGGGGGGGTTACACAATTGACGGGGACGGAGGTATGGATATCCAGAGCCCATGAGCCCACAGATGGTAACAGTGGAACTGATATCCCCACCCATAGGCAGTTGCCACTGTTCCTTCACTGCCCAGGACGGGGCTGTGCTGGGGGCTGTGTAGGCCGGGCAACAGGCATGCCTGTTAGTTGCGCCACCCGTGCCTCGAGCTGGCGTAGGGGCTCGATAACAGAGTCCCGAATCTCCCTACGCACCACAGTCCGGACACTACGGAGGGTGAGTGGTGGTTCTCCTCCGGCCACACTTGCAGAGGGGGGGCGAGCCCCATCCCCTGCATCGCTTCCACCCGCAGGTGGCACAGGGCCACCGGAGGAGGGTCCGGACTCGGCACTAGTGCCAGGTGCACTCGCCAGCTGAGGTGGGAGAGGTGGGTCTGCTGGAACCCGCCTTCCCTGTCGTACTATGTTTTGCATTATGTCATGGCAGTTTGGGTTAGTGACATATAATACCATTCACAATTAGTTGTAACAGCATGCATTAGTATTCCGATTAACCAAACACCCAGATATTCACACCATTGAACAGCGTGCATAACACATGCATAATTTGAACAGAAATACACAGTTCAACAACATGCAGGGTTAACTGATGGCAACAGGCCATCAGGTGTGGATGTATGAACAGGGCAGATGCATCAACAGACATGCAAATATATATGACCCAACAGGACAAACGTCCAGGGGTGTTAATTGTGATTGCACATACCATTTTCATGTGGAATGGGTTATATGTGGTTATAGGGTGGGGTGAAGAAAGTAATATTAACACCTTTGAATAACAATACATATGCTGTACATTTCTAATAGCTACAGTTATATACACACTACTGTTCTAACTACAGTTTCCTATATGATAACTATTTCAACTTGGTGATAGGACTGTTACTGCAACATCAATATACATTTTATGGTTCTTCATACACATTCATATCTAGCTTTGTTCAGCTACATCATCCTGCTACATTTGCTTTATATAGCTGTAGACAAGTGTGGATGTTTGGTATATCAGACAAACATCCTATCTGCATATTGCAGACTGAGAGCAACATATCCTGATTTTGGGATACACATTCCAGATGCAGCAACACTTTGAACAGATTTTGCTGTTTGGTTTTGAATCTCACATGCATTTCATTCTGTCTTGACTGCAGTATACTTTATTCAGGGGTTATTACTACTGTATTGCTGGATTCATGACACTTTCTCACACTCTCTCACTTGCTTTCATTTTACTATTCAGGATGGTACTTCTAGGCTTTATTGACATGTTTTACCAGTAGTTATTACAATCCTTTCCAGCAGTCTCACTTCTGTCATGTTTCAGTATTTCCACAGGGATATATTTCACACATGTGATTTCATCATCTTCTGCAGCTATACTTTTCAGCCTGCTGCAGGTTGTGTACTATTTTCTTACAGGCAGGGCATTTTTATTTCAGAATATATGTCGGACAGTTTCATGTTTAGGTTAAACTTACAGGCTGGAACACACTTTTGTAATCAAGCAATACTTGCATACACTTTCACACTGTTACTTGCAGATTTTATTCCTTACTGACTACACTGCACTCTTTTGCTGACTGTCATACTTTTATATTTCTTTACAGTTACTGGTAGTGGATTACTGACCTGCCTGGTGGTGCAACCGCACCAGCCTATCGCCATAGGCTCTGCGGTTCGCAGAACGGACACCTGCAGCTGTAATATAAATGAAGTAATATTGGAATACACATCTCCATAATATCAGCTAGTTTAATTTCTTACATACATAATTAAATGTTACTTACTCAGTAGTGGGGCGTTGGGTGTTTGCCGGGCCTCCTGGATCCAAAGGTTCAGTTGGTCCTGCTTGCGTCTCTTCAGGTCCGCATGGTGGTGATGGACCTGCTCACCAGTCCTTGGAATCCCTGTGGCACTGGTGAGATCATGAGCCAACCGGTCCCACGCCTCAGCCCTGTATGCTCCCCAGAGGACCTGGCCCTGCATGAGTTGGGCCTCATGATTATGGACTAGGAGCCAGACCATGTACCTTGACTCCTCAACACCCCACCTCTGTGCTCGAAAGCGACTACCCTCTCCTACTCCTGTCATTCTGCCTGCAGGTCAGTTCTACAATCGTTTATGCTGTGTATTCCCACCTATGGGGCTTATATAGTCCGTTTTTCCCGCACATATCTGTGATTGGCCATTTTGGAATTGTATCAACTTCAGTAAACCTGCATTGTCATGCTCTAGTTTGTATTCATTCCTATATATTAGCTATTATTGCATTTACATGTACTGCTGTCATGGCTTAGTGGTTCTGTACCTTGACTATGGTGTATAGTATCCTGGGTTCGAACCTGACCACTGCTTTTTATTTTTCATGACTGTTTAGACATGCTGAGGGGTGTGTCTGTGTAAAGGCAGTTTTGATACTGCTTGCTCAACGTTGCCCGTTGGTTAGCTTGTTTGCGCGGTGCGCAGCTCCGTGCAAACGGGGTACGTTGCTTTAAGCCTCATTTGGCTATCGGCACGCTCAGCTCAGTTAGGGGCACATAGATTTAGCATGTTAAACCACTGCTCAGCTACGGGCACTCATTTTGCAACAGTTAAACCACTGCTCATCTACGGGCACATGCACTCATTCTGTTAAACTGTAGCTCAGCTATGGGCATATCTGGCATTTTTTCTTCTTTTGTTACCTCACATGTCTTCAATATAAATGGGCTATTTCATTACATTTTACATAACTTGTGGTTTTATGTGTACATATTTGTCAGGGACTTGTTTCCTGCTTATTTTGTAAAAAAAAAAAATTTGGCGTTGTGGGGGCTCGAACCATGAATGTCTGCTCTTCAGCCAACATCTCTACCACTACACTATTGCTTCCTAGCTTATTTTGCATATTTAGTTCTTATATGCTCTCCCACTCACTGCTAACTGTAGCTGCGCTACGGGCACGCCCGCGCAAATGAGCGCACTCACGGTTAAACATCTTTACAATTTAAAAAAAATATATAACATGTTCATTTATAGATATTTATGTTCATAGTCTGTGGGGGCATGTGTTGTGTTGTGTTTATTCACATTTCCGTGGACTCTGTTGTGGGTGTTTACTTCGGGCACTTTTACACTTCTGGGGGTGTGTCCGCTTGCAGGGCTCGGCCTACGGACACGCCCCCTACTGTCTTACACAGACCGTGTTAGACTTAGGTGTGATTCAGCATGCTCTCATGAATATGCAAAGCATGCTGACATCACTCCGTTTAACTGCAGCCTCCGTGTAAGAGTTATAACTCTTACACAAAGGCTTCGTGAATCCTGGGGAATGTTTGTCAACAAAAACGGATGCAATAAACATTACTTTAATACTAAATATATAAAAAACTGAGCATTATAATCTGAATCATAAATGAAATATAATATATATATAAAAATGTAAAAATTATTTAAAAAATAAAATATATATGTAAGAAAATATATGTGTAAAAAATATGAAAAGAAATATATGTATATATATATATATATATATGAAAATATATATATATATACCTTCCCTAATACTATATTACTACCTATCTAAATTTCTCAATTTTAACAAACACATGATTGAACATTTATCATTAAACCCAGGAAAAACATATGCATTTAATCTGATCTGCCAGAATAATTCTGCCTTTTCAAGTAATAAACTAACTAACATATATTTTCTTACATATATATTTTATTTTTTACATATTTTTTACATTTTTATATATATATTATATTTCATTTCATTTATGATTCAGATTATAATGCTCAGTTTTTTATACATTTAGTATTAAAGTAATGTTTATTGCATCCGTTTTTGTTGACAAACATTATGTTTAAACATCAGATAAAAAATACACATAGATTTGTGCATAGGACATTTATATTGAGATTAATACAGGAAGCTGATTGATTCAAATCATATATAACATACATACGTTTTTTAGATAGTAGTTCATTTAATAACGAATGGAAGTTTTAATCGGTTTTTAAACAGTTGATACAGGTTTTATGATTCCATCTTTTTGTATTTTTTGAGCATGCTAATATAATATAATGTGAGACAATTTTATTGAAGCTCAATTAATGTTTATAGCTTTAAGAAGGTGTGTTATGTACTGAGGCGAATTTTGGTGCCAAATTCAACTAAAAGTTTACTTAAGGATTGAGTTTTTTGTATGTTCAAATATTTTCTGAGGAAGTTTTACTATTCAGTAAAATTAAAACGTTCATTTTAAAGTGCGTTCAAGTTAATAAAAGTGGGTGTTTTGTTTCAGTATGAGCGAGTAACCTGGTGCCGTTTTTTTCGCAAGTTGGTTTGTGTTTCGAGTTTTTAGTGTACTGCCACCTATGTGGTAATTCATGGATACATGATTTTTCCCAAAGGGGATAACTATACATTTCTTGACATTAAGCTTGTGCCCATGGCTCTGGCACCAAGCATCTGTTTCTGTAAGGCCCTTTTGTAGAATATCCACATCATTTGGGGATTCAATAATGGCTCCCAGTTTGCAGTCATCTGCAGACTTTGTTAGCCAGAATCCCTTAATGTTGGCCTGTACTTCAGAAAAGTAAATGCCAAACAAGAGCGCTCCCAGGACTGAACCCTGAGGTACTTCACTTGTCACATGTCTGGAGCTGGATTTGGAGTCGGCTACTTTTGCAGTCTGGGTTCTGTCAGTAAGCCAGTTGGCAATCCATCGAGTGATGTAGGGATTTATGCCCAGCTTAGTAAGTTTGTCTATGATTCCAGAGTGGGGGATGGTGTTAAACCTTAGCGAGGTCCAGATAGGCTGTGTGGACTGCCTTACCCTCGTCCACAGCTCTGGACACTGATTTGATGAAGTCAATCAGGCTCAGAAGACAAGATCGACCCTTCACAAACCCAAACTGGGTGGGGTCCAGTGTTTGAAGCTCGCCAATGTCTTTGTTTATAAGTTCCATTATAATGCGTTCCATGCCCTTGCAGATCAGGCTTGTCAGACTGATGGGACGGTAGTTCCCGGGATCCAAGGAGGATCCCCCCTTGTGAAGTGGGATATCTGTAGCTTTGTGCCACTCTGTGGGCATGAAGCCTGAGATGAGGCTATGATTAAACATGACACTTAGGTGAGGTGCCAGTTTATTTTGTAGTTCATGTCGTACACAGCCCGGGATGTCATCTGGTCCCATGGATGCTGTATTTGTAGCTTTGGAGAGTGCGGTTTCTACCTGTGTGGCCGTGATTACCAGAATTTGGCAATCTTTTGGTATTGAGATGGAACATTTAGGGGGTGAGAGGGGGGTAAAGTTTGCACTAAATAGATCTGCCAGGATATTGGCAATATTATTGGGATCAGTATATTTAATGCCATTCTGTTGTAGCTCAGAGCATACCTGAGTATTGCCATTTAGATTCTTGACATAACTATAGAATGCCTTGTGGTTGTCTTTGAAATTTTTGGCAATTTTATTTTCGTAACTAGCTTTTGAGGATTTTATGAGGGATCTCAGCTTCTTACTGAGGCTGGTGAGGGAGTTTTTGCATACTGGGATTGTCTTCTTTTCTGCAACAATTTCTTTCTTCTGTTGTATAGTTTGTTTATGGCTGGGGACCACCAGATTGGCTTCCTTTTTTTGGAGGAGAGAGTCTTGGTTCTATTTGAGATGGCACAATTCATTCACGAGTGGATGTGCTCATACAGTGCCTTAGTGTAGGATTCAGAAATTGAACTTTAAGCTCCCATCTGCATGGGTGTCATGAGGTTTGTCACTTCTGACTTGAGAAGCATGAAGTTGGCTTTGGATAAGTTTTTTACGGAGGTTTCCTTACTGGGGGGGGGGGTGGAGGTGGAATGTGGATATCAAGGGTGATTTGTTTATGGTCAGACCTGATCAATGAGTGGGTGACCACTGGTGTGGAGCATCTATCTCCCATGTTGGTAATGACCAGGGCTAGGATATTGGAGCCCCTGGTGGGACAATGGATTAGTTGATCCAGGGCATTGGAATTTATGAATTCCAAGAACCGTTGGGAAAAGGTGTTGGTACCCGAGTAGTTTTCCCAGTTAATGGCAGGGTAGTTGAAATCACCCAGTATTAGGGTGTTTGGTTGTATCTTAACATTGTCCAGTATGTTTAGAAAGGTGTAGGGATAATTTTGGGGCATGGTGGGGGATCTGTAGCAAGCTACAATTTGTATTGCAGTCTTACCTAGTGTTAGTTGCACCTCGAGAATTTCAGATGCATTGTGTTGAGCAACTAGCCTGGAGGTGTGAATATCCTTGGTGAATATGGACACTCCTCCACATTTAGTGTTTCGGTCTTGGTTTTGTGGCCGAAAAGTGTGGTAAGAGTTGTAGCCTGGTACTGCAGGGGTGCTGTCTGGAGCCTTGAACCAGGTCTCAGTTACTGCACAGATATCGATGTTCTCCATTTTTAGGAGTGCCTCAAGAGAGTGCATTTTGAGGTTTAGACTTCTAGCATTGAGTAGGATTACTTCAGACTTTACATGCTTGTATCTGTTACGGTGGTGGTTTTGTCCTTTGAACCTTGCCTAAAGCAGGCACTATAGGGGAGGCAAGAGCTTTAGCCAGTAACCTGAATCCCAGGGGTGACAGGTGCAGACCATCTCTGGCAAAGCATTGTGGTTTGTCGATCATGTCTTCCCAGGCAGACAGATACCAGATCCCTTTGAATAACACCAGAAGCTTAGCCAATTGTTGAAGTCAATCATTTTGTCCTTATACTGTGGTATCATTCTGGGTGAAGGCAGGATGCTACTCAGGGATAGGGTCATATCTGCCTGGGTCACATGATCCGAGAGCTCTTCCGTGTCTCTTTTCATGTAGTCCAGGGAGGCACTTCTCAAGTTATTCACTCCAACATGGACAATGACAGAATTGTATTTGTACTTGCTGTGGAGTGACTTGAGTGCGTGCGTTATGTGGTGGATCCTGGCACCCGACAGGCAGCTGACTGTAATTTTCTCCTTTTTTAGCCTGATGAGTGGGACATCAGTGTGCCTGACTATAGAGTCACCTATGACTAAAGTGTTGAGTACATTGTCTTGCCTTATGGGCTGTTGTTGGATGGCACACTGGTATTTTGAACTATGTGTCACTTTGGTTGTGATTGGTGTTTGTTTGCGTTTCAGCTTCAGAGGTCCTTGTTGCTTGGGCAGGTTAATGCTAAGGGCCTCCACATATGTGGGTTTAGTGTTGCTATGTGTGGGTGTTGATGTTGTGGGTTTTGAAGGGCTATGTATTGCTTGAGGTGTAGTGCAGGTGTTAACCTTCTCCTGTTGACTGTCTGGCACAATCTTGGCTGGAGAGAGCTTTGCTTCCAGTTTGGCTATGTAAGTGCATCTCTCGCAGGTTGTAGTGTTGGGTGGAAGGAGGAGAGGGTTGTCTGTGTACATGAGGCAGTTGCTGCATTGCCCCAGTATGCCCCCAGTATTCATACTCACTGCTGCTTTAATTTGTTCTTTGTGAATATTTTGTGGCTGGAGTGACACTTAACCCCAAAGCTGGTCCTAGCTGTTTTTCTTCCCCTCGTTCCTTTCCACCTCTCGCTTTTTCTTTTCATATAATTCTTGTATTATCTTTTTTTTCCTTATGTCTGTCTTGTCATTTCTAATGAAGCTCATGTAAGCACTAATTAATTTCCTTGAATAACTGACAGCTGCATTTCATAAATAAATAAATTTTGCTAAGCAGAGTTAGGAGCTACAAACTTCCTGATTCTTTTTCAGTAGACTGCCTGTGTCTATATTAAACAGTTGCAGCTATTGTGAAATGAGATGTGGTATAATTTTAAGTTCAAGAAAAACAACATATTTGCATGGTTTTATTTTAATAAGTTCTAGACTTTACTTTAATGTTATTTTTTTATCACAGACTGTCTCCTGGGAGTTTTTTTTTTCTTTGCTTATTTTTGTCAGTTACAAAAACATGCACAGCTAAAGGTCAGGTAGATGAGGGAGAGGCTATGCATGGATAGGGGAGTAATATTGTGGAAGCTGTTCTTCAAGCTGGTGCACAATTCCAAACATCCTGGCTATTAGCAGTTTCCTGTAGAATAATGACTATGAATGCTGCTTACTACATCGCAAGATGCTGCAGTACTTTGTTACTACTGAGAACTACAAGATGTTTCTCCATTTTACTTAAAACTTTAAGGAGTCAGCTGCCAGTTTTTATTTTATGGATTAAAACTGTGACACAAAATCTGGAAAAAGAATCTTTAATTTGTCTTTCTCTGAGGTTCAGTCACCTCAAGGAAGTATATTTAGAAGTAAGAATTATAAGGGAGGTGGAGCACTGTCACGTGTGGTGTGCAAGGCTGCAATCACCTACAAAATTACTTTTAAAATCCCTGCTTTGAAACATCAAGTCTTTGCAAATTTGACCTTCAAAATTCCATTAGGGAGCCACAATGATCTATTTTTTGTGGACTAAAATTGTAACGTTAAAACATTATTTACTTACAATAAAGATTTACCCGGTTATAAACTGCTGTTTACAGTCAGTGAAATACCTGATAATGTTTCTGACTAGTGATTGTAAAACCTTCTTGATGGTTTTCTTATTGAAGAAGCTACAGAATTCCATCAAATGTGGCTTAAATAAGTAAACAGTGGGAATGGCTCATGCCACATGTTAGGCAAGATTTGCTGACTATATCTGAAACATTTTTGCTCAAGTGCTGTCTGTATGATTTAGTACTGCAAATGTTATCCCCAATGTGCTCAATTATTTTGACTTTAGTTCCACAAATCATGAAAATGCATATTCATTCAGTTACAATGGAATCAGTGCTCAAATAAATCATCATTAAACACATTTACTTACTATGTTTAGAATTATAAAGTTCCAATACTTGTATTTGAGTTACATCTGTTGAAAAAGCAGCCTTTTCTTGCTTGTCATTGAAATAGTAATACATTTGTGCTTAATTTAATTAAATTTTTATAAGTCTCAGAGGAAGTCTGTCTTTCAAGTATGTTGGTGTGGGGCTTCAAGGTATGCTGCTTAAAATAGATATTTAATGTTGACCTTTGCAGTCAACTGTTTTTGAAAACTTCTTTGTAACTGGTGACTGAAATAAATGGTCTTAGACTGCACTGTTTCCTAGACACTTTCAAAAAATATTGTTTTCAGTGAGGCAGATGTGGATTAAATGGATAAAAGTCAATTCTCTGAAGTGCACCCTTACTCAGTGAAGTCACAGTTTTGTGAAGGAAATATACTAACCACGGCCCATTTAATTTTTTTTCCTTCCCTAAATTTGTTGAATGCTAAATGATTGACTCAAATCTGATTTGATATTTTGTATGAGTGTAAGGGATGTTGTGATAGTAAGTAGAGCTGAAATAATGTTAGAAACTGGCATGTTGTATCTGAAAGATGTGTGGGTTGCTTTATTATTTCTTCCAGTCTATGAAAGAGTGACCATTCAGTTGATTGGATCACACAGGGAGGTGTAACGGGTCCATCCCTCATCCCTTTATATTTTAATGAAGGGTAGTTTCAGTGAAGAGTATGTTCGGGTTATATTAGTTGTAAGCTTTTGCATTTGCTGATTTGATTTTGAAGTGTATGTTGCCTCTATGTAATTCTGTTTTTTGGTAATTTCAGTGCCTTTTTTCAGTGAAGAGTAACTCATTTCAGAGTATTAAAGGCAGATATACTATGTCCATTTGCAGACAGCTCCACTCAGCTCTGTAGTACCTCTTCACAGTTCGCAGTGCTAATTCTGGACCATTCAATCTCTGACTCTGTCCAACAGTGGTTATCCAGTAGAGACTTCTGCATGAAGGGTCTTAAGACTAACCTGGACTCTGTCATGCATTCATCCACTGATGCTAAACAACTCCAGCAAGAGCTAGAATATATACATGCCTAGTATACCGCAAATGGACTCACACTAAATCCTAAAAAGGGCAGTGCAGCTTTCAGCAAACAAGCTGCTCCCACTTCTTGTTATAAATGCACCTCTCCTTAGAATGATATACCCATAAAAGACCTCAGTATCTATATGGGTAACTAATCCTTATTCAATCATCATGTTTCCACCATAGTCAGGAAATCCTTCTATCTGAACCAGTGGACTTCCAAGGTAACCCATGCTTTGCTTTCCTAGCCATTAAAAAAACAGCCCTATATGACTTCCAATTTTATAGAAAACCAGAGATTTCACAAATACATGCATTAAGGAACTAAATATAGACCAACAAATAAACAGCTGGTTGTGTTGTATCACTACAGGTTAAAGAAGGTACTACTTTCTCTATCATTAAGGCTAGTCTTAATGAACGGATGGGTCATTGTGTACATCTCTATTTGATTTGGGAGGTGAGTACTGTTAAGTGATTGTAAAGGAAGTTAAGAACCTTTAAGTGTGTCTAATGGTTTATTTAACTAGGCACATTATAGTCCTTCTGGTTGCTTGCCTATAGTCCTTCTGGTTGTTTGCCGAGTATTATTTCCAATCTGTTATTGTTTGAGCCTATACCTTTATATGCTAATGAGCTAATCACAGCAATTAGCATGTCATGTAGTGCACAAACATTCCAGAAAATTCAGTTTCTAATGTAGATTTCATGAAGTATAGACCTCATATTTTTGCCACGTGGTATGTCAGAGTAGAGAAACTGTCTACCAGAACTGAAAAAACACAACTTCATAAATGAAGAAATATCTGTTGTCAATAGTTGTTCGTGTAACTACGTAAGTTTAATGTTTAGTGAAAATATGGCAATGAACCTCTCTGTAATACCCTTGCTGCAAGAATGAAACCTGGCTGAAAAACAAAATCTTCCAAAGCATAAATGTGATTTATTTCTCAATACAAGCAGATTATCTGAAAAGTCTGAAAAAGTTAATTGTACATCATTCCTGCATGTTGTTATGGAAGAGGCCATAAAGGATTTTAGCTATTATATTGCAGATGGATAGAAAGACAAAATAGAGAGCAGAAGCTGCAGTTTATTAGATATGTGTTCTTTACAAGCGCACAAGGTCATAGTGTGAGTACATATGTATGTTACTAACCAGAATAATTGATGTAAGCAGTGTGAATTTGGGGAGCTGTATGATGATACTAAACCTTCTGACTTAAGAAATTATTACACAACAGGCAAACTTTTAAAAGATTCAGACCTGAGCATATCAAATGCTGTGAGTGTTCACAGAGCAAGTAAAATTTCTAGTGCACAGTTACAAACATTAATTGACAAAAAGCATTGATACAAGATAAAATGTGAGTAAAAGTAAAAATTAAAAATAAAGGCAGGATATCTTGCAAAAGTAATGTGTATGGAAAAAAAAAAACGTGACAACACAATATAATAAAGAAGGTGGCCAGAAAAAAAATATTGCATCATTAAAATTCAGGTTTGTCACTGTCATTGCTATAAGCATAGGATCATAGGATCATAGGAGGTTACTAGGCTAATGGCCCTGGATCATTTACAAGCCTAGCCAAGAGTTTATCGCCAAAAAAGAAACCTCAGTCAGCAACTGTCACCCCTGTCAATGAGGAACACAGGTGTAACCTCTGGGACAAATTTGTGGGTTCTCATCCACTCATCAAGGTTGCATTTGAAGAGGGTCAGTGAGGTACTCTGTTTGACATGTATAGGAAGTCCATTCCAGAGAAGGGGCAGCCTCTGGGAGACAAACCTGTCTCTCCAACAGGTTTTGTCATGTCACATATTAGATTTAGGCCTTTTAATTGGGTAATGCATGAGGAGTTAGACTTACAGACATGGAGCATCTCTAGTAGAGTAGGGTCCGAGATTGACTTGTAGGTGAGACACAGTTCACCTCTGAGCAATCTGTACGATATCAAGTACAGTGATAGTGATTTGAACCTGTTCACATAGGACAGGTGTTGGAGACCATGGATTCTCTTTGTGAGGTATTTCTTTGGCCTTTCCAGTTGGTGAAGATGTTTGGAGAGGAAAACTTGTCCAGCTGTTATTAAAGCTTGCAGACTCTGTGCTAGAAAAGGACATTTTTTTGAAATGTGCAAATCCTAAAATAAGTGACTTCAAAGTAGCTGAACAAAATATGAAAATGAACTGTTTATTGGTGCTGCTGAAATGAGAAGATTGAGTACTGTGAAGTCTTAAAATACATCAGACACACTGGTGCAGATTCAAGAAAGTCTACATGGTCTGTTAAAACCTTGTGTGCATTGTACGGTAATGCACCATTTTGTATTCAGTAAGCAGTCGAGCAAACCCAGTAAACATCGTGGCATGCTAATACAGCATAAGCAGCTGAATTGTATGCTAATCAACTGATCCAAGATGGAGGAGCTATTTAAAAAAGTATCAAGCAATCGTGTAGAATCAGTGCTGGTTTTCCCTGTGAATTCCAAAACCTATTGGAATACAACCACGGAAACTAGTCTACATGTAAAGAATGTTAGGGACTGCTGTTGCTCTTATTCATGTGTATGTGCAACAGGCCCAAGTCTATGCTGCTGCTGCTGCTAATAGATCACGGCCAAGAAGGAAAAGGGTATTTAGACCCTGTTTAACCTTTCCCAATCTGCATGATGTGGAAATTGTAGAGCATTACAGAATGGATAGAGACACACTAGAGGAACTCTACAACCTCTGTCATCCTCACCTGAGAGCAAAGGCAAACCAAGGAGTACCAATACCGGTGGAGACTAAGGTATGTGCTCCTCTTAGCATGTTAACAACAGGAACCTTCCAGAGACCAACAAAGGACATGCTGGAGGTGTCACAGGAATCACCCTCCAGGATCCTACATAAATTCCTGAATGCTATACTATAGCATGCCAGTGACTACATATATTTTCCCTGTACACCAGAGGGCAAAGCCATAACTATGCAGGAGTTCTACCCTGTAGCACACTACCCTGGGTGATATAGACTGTACATGTGTGGAAATTAAAGCACCACCAGGGGAACAGGGAAGGGTGTACATAAATAGAAAGGGCTTCCACTCCATTAACTTCCAGGTTATGTGTAACGCTAAGGGAATCATCCTGAATGTGTGTGCTGGCAACCCAGGCAGTTACCATGACTCACATATCTGGCACAAGTCTCGGCTGTTTGTGATCTTTTCTGGGGGGGATATCCCACAGGGTTATTAATTGAGACATGCAGGTTATGCACTGGAATCGTGGCTGATGATGCTAACCAGAAATGCACACATACCACCTGAGCAACACTATAATGAGGTACAAACTCAAACAAGAAACATCAAAGAGCATGTGTATGGGCTGCTGAAATCATGGTTCTGGTGCCTAGATACATCTGGGGGAGCTCTGCAGTGCAATCCCTGAAGAAGTGCTGAAATTTTCACCATCTGTGCCATGCTTCACAACATTGTTTGCTTTATTTATTTGCTTTTGTTGACCAGGAAAGTCCACTGGGCTGAAAAAAGCCCTTTTTCAGTGGAGGCCTGGGGATTAAAGCTCCACAAAACATAGCACAAAATAATAGTCATTAGACTTAAATCTCAATTAAAGAATATACAATTTTAGAATCATGGTAAAGTAAACATTACAAACTAAAATGAGTTTTTTTTTTAGCAGTCAGGACATACTTATGCATTTTTACAATTTATACAATAGTTGTTATTGCAGGAGATGATGAGTGAGCTTGAATTTGCATAGGTAGTCTTCACAGGATATTATCCTGAGAGAATAGTTTCAGCAGGAACACCAAGGGGAAGGGCCACACATCCCACCACCATTGGCAAGGTCACCACAGGCACATACAGATGAGGAGTCAGAGAGGGAACCAACAGCTGTTGTGAGTGTAGGGAGATGTAGGTGTGCACAATATGACCTCACACTAGCCAAGAGACAATGGATAGCACACACACTCAGTACCCAAGGGGCTAAAACCTTCATCCTATGTACATACATACAGTAACATTGAGGCCAGGCAGTGCTCATAACCTTTACTTACCCTTGTAATGCCTGTGTACTGCTAGCATCAGACAAACTTAGCCCCAAATTAAAACTTTTGCAGCTGCCAGATTTCCAAAGTAAGTGTTGAACCTGGAATAAATAAATGTCTAAGAATACAAATGAATGGCATATCCTTGCATACTATTACTTGCTAATGTAAGTTGGTATAAGATGGATGATTTTTACAGCACTGACATCTGTATGTGACAGCAGTGACTTATGTGAATGCATGTTCCCTATATCAACTAATAGGCCTCAGGCATCAAAGATTTACACAATCATACCTCTCAAATGTACACATTTTCAAAGAATGTCCGCAGTTTGGTCTCATTATTTTGTATTGGCAAATCATTAAAGATTGAAATTAGAAAATAAAGACACGCATTTCACTTTCAGACATCATATCCCTCAGAAAAATCATATAGTAGTTCAAAACCTGTTATTCTATCAACTAAGTTTCTAAGACCAAAATATTTAAAAATTCTCCCTATTGTTGGGCCTTTGTCTCATTTTTATTTATGGCTTGGTTCAGCTTTGTTGGAGTAAGAGGTTAGGAGAGAAGCACACATTACAAAAACCTGTAAGAAAGCAGTACAATTTGCAAAACAGCATCACAAACACAGGTATAGTAAGCACTAAGTCAGCTATGTACCCTGAGTATTAGACAAAAGACTTATGTATCCCTGAATCCAAAATATGGAAAACAAGGATATGGCACAGTTATGATCATTTCACAGGATGTTTTGTGTGTGTGTGGGAGGGGGGGCAGGAAACATAGGCTAAAACATAAAAGCCACTGACTGCATGTGTGTAAGAAAGACAAAGAGGCAGACGTTTAGATAAAGTATCAAATCGCCACTGAGACAGAATGAGCTGCAACCCTCACAAATGACCCATGTAACTGTTATGTGTGCATGCGTCTGTATGGGCACTTCAGGAGAAATTGATGTGTGTGTCTGCATGAGCACAACTAAGCTCTGTGCTAGCTGTATGTCCTGGTATGTCAGACAGGTATGAGCCATGCATGGTAAAGGTGACAGTTCATCTTCATCATCCCTGACCATGAGAACTGGCTCTGCCAGGAGTTCCACTGGGATGTCCATGCCCATGGTCAGATGCACTGCTGCTACCTGAATGTGACTGATGTCTGCTTGATGAGCTTTCCTCACTACTACACCCAGGATGATGACCCCATGGCCTACCATGTCTGGGTGTGGACACATCAACCACTGATGCAGCAGTGGAAGTAGTACTACTATAGGAGGATGATCAGGCATGATCCCATTGGCTAGCATCAGATGATGTGCCTGAACTACGTTCACATAGATGCCAACTCCCTCCCAGCAGATGTTCCATCACAGACACTGACCATTCCAATGTGTCATTCACATGATCCATTGAATGAGCAACACGGTAGAGTTAGTCACACATATCAGCCTGTGCCACATCTACAACCCTTAGAATTTCCTCAGAGGCCCTATTGGAATGCAGCTGTACCTTCATGACAGCCCTAAACATATGTCAAGTGACACAGAAAGATACACCAGGATCTGGTGGAGGGTGGACAGCTGGCCTCCTCCAAGCACCACTAACAACCCTCCTGCATGGCACCTGTCCCACATTTTGACTATGGCTAGAGTCAACAGGCACTGAAGCTGCAGTGACTACACTACCCTGATCAAGTATCTCACCCTCTGTCTGTCCAATATCTGAAGGCTCACTGGAATAGGTATACATAGGCCTACTGGCTGTGACTAATGGGAATACAGGGGATGGCTGAATGTCAACCTCAGTGTTAGATTCAACCTTTGTACCCCCCCAACTCTGCCTGTCTTTGGCCACCAACATCATCAGCATCTGCTTATACTCTCACATCAAGTGGTAAGAGTTCTACACTTCCACTGTGCGGATCACCTATGATAATAAGCAACAAACACAGGAAAGAAATTAAAAGCTACACTATTACAATTTAATATATACTAACAAACTAACACTGGTGCCAGTATCACAGATGGTACAGCAATACACACACAGTCCTGAAACCCACCTCACACATACGGATAAATGCATATTTCTGTCAAATGCTCATGAGTACTGAAATAAAAATGTTTGACTTACCATGTGCAGATGACTCCAAACTTGCTAGGGAGGATGGTCCTGAAAGAAGTTAAGAAAAAGGTAAGAATACCATCATCACAATAACATTAGCATAGGGGACCAATTTATTGCCTTTATTTGTCCATTAACAATCTTTTAACTTAAACTTGGCTGATACGCCCACCCCAAGCACATGTGTAATGAACCAGAATGTGTTGGTAACTGTATCAATATATAAACAGCCCCCCCACACAAAAAAAAAATTATGAAGCCAACTTAACTATTAGTTTCAATATTTTACTATACAAGAAATTGTTAAAAATTAGCATATGTAAGCTTACCTGGAAGCTCCTCCTGGGACATACTTGGCCTCATTGAAACAGCAGCACCAACATTAATCAGATGCTGTTGTGCACTTCCCACTGAGCTTTCTGGATCCCTGACAGTGGACAAGAACTCTTCATTTGGAGTCATTGGTGGTTCTGTAGCAGCCGACCCCGGAAGCCAGCTGTCCATGGGCCACTGCAACTGCTCTCCTCGGATATGAAATCATATCACTGGTTCTATGATGCACCTGATCATATGTCCTGCTCTCCCCCAATAAGGCATTGACATTGTTTTCTATCTAGTTCCAAATCTGCATTCCGCCAGATACATCCCCATGTCATCTCTCAAGTAGAAAGACATCATGTCACTAGAATGCTTGGACAATGACATAATTCTCAGAGTCACCAAATGGGGGTTTGCAGGTACTGAGATGCTTGGGTGCCATAATCCTACATGATATAAAACACAAAAGAAGGATGTTAAACACAAATATCACATAAATAAAAGTCCTGTCCAGATATAACATGTATTAGTAGTTTTTCAGTATTGCCTACTGGAGAAGCACAATACTTTACTTATTTAAATATAAAAGGTTATATGGTTATAACATATCAAAGTCGCACACAAACCTAGGTTTGATACAAAACAACGAGTAACAAGAACAAACCTTTCTAAAAAAAGTTTTTGGTTGTGACAACACACAAATGGAACTTGGCTCCCTCACTGCAAAAACAGCAGGCAAATGACAGTTTGTACCAAGGAAGGAATAACACATCAGTTATTTGTTATAAGTGCTTTCCAACAAAGTTTCAAAAATGTGTACACATTTACCACAGAAAAGTAATTTTTATGCAATTGCCAGTCACCTCTATCTGTGCCAAGCACTCCCCTAGAGGTGCCTATGGGCCAGCCTAGAAGGCTAATACCCCTGTATTATTGACAATACAGGACTTCTATATTTCACTGAAATAACATAGAAGAGTATAAGAGAAACAGTTGTAACAATAACACTCGTGATGAAAGTTAATAAGGCTGCATATCTGAAAAGTAAAATGCCCTGAATAAATGCCTATGCCATTAGTAAACTTCTAAAAAGTGCATACGGTTGCATTTACTAATGTATATATATATATATATATATATATATATATATATATATATATATATATATATATATATAGTTGCATTTACTAATGTATGTATATATATATATATATATATATATATATATGTTCATAGGTAGGTACTAGGTTATCTGCCCAAGGGCATTTTTAAGCCTAGCCAGAGTGTGTCGGCTTTCGCCGCCCCTTTGATTAATTAACTGAAGCTCTGTCAAGCAGAGCCAATGAAGTGAACCCAGGGGTGTATTTTCTGTTACCCATCCACTTGTCAAGGCTTCACTTGAAGAGTGTTAGTGAGGGGCTTTGCCTAATGTAGTTAGGAATTTTGTTACAAAGCATGGGGAGTCTCTGTGACAGGAATCTATCCCTCCAGCATGTTCTATTTATTGTTGTGGTGAGGTTTAGCTCACTAGAGCACGTGGCTCACAGTGACTTGGATTTCTTTAGATGGAGTATGTCCATCAATTCTGAGTTGGACATGGCTTTGTAAGTCAGGCAGAGATCACCTCTGAGTAAGCGATATGCCACTGAGTACAGCTGGAGTTTTTTCAGTCGGGCTGCATAGGACATATGTTTGAGGCCAGTAATCCTCTTGGTGAGGTGCTTTTGTGGTCTTTCTAGCTGCTGGAAGTGTCTTGTGGTGTGCATCCCAAATGGGGCATTGTACTCTATGATGGGTCTGATGAGTGATGAGTAGAGGGGCACTATAACCTCTTTATTTCTAGATGCGAACCCCTTAGTGATTAGATGGGCCACATAGAAGGATTTCCTAACTACTTTGGCAATATGATTGTCAAAGGAGAGATTACTATCTACCTGGGTCCCCAGATCTCTTATTACCTCTTCTGTATTAAGGGGCTGCCGCCTATGTGGTAATTCATGGGTGTTTTGTTTTTCCCAAACAGGATGACTATGCATTTTTTGGCATTTACTTGAGGCCATGACTTTGACACCAGGTGTCTGTCTCAGTAAGGCCTTTTTGAAGGATGTCTGTGTCAGCCGGAGAGTCAATTATGGCTCCCAGTATGCAGTCATCGGCGAACTTGGTTAGCCTATTACATACATACATATATAAATATATGTGTATATATATATATATATATATATATATATATATATATATATATATTTTTTTTTTTTTTTTTTTCCCTTGTAACGTGAGAAAATCTAGTATGTAACTGAAAAATTCAATGATACCTTATCAATATCAGTAGTCTTCTGTGCCGATAAATCCAAAGTAATAGCAGTCTTCTTCTTTGTTGTCCACTTACACAGCTCTCCTCACCTTCAGGTTCTCTACCTACATGGTTACCTTTTTATAGTGTATATTCAGGCCTGTAAGCATGATGAAGATGCAAAGGAGATGCGAACTCATTAGAATTTCAGAATCCCAAAATCCTGGCTCTGTGTAGCAGGTGTAAACATAGTGTAGGCACTATCTCAGTATAAGTTGCTAATCTATTGCCACTGTGAATGATAACAGGTAGGGAGAAGGAAAACACAACAGCAATTCAAATTCTCTTACCTGCAGATGGTGTGTTACCCAGGTTGCACTTACAAAGTGTGGAAGTAATTGTAGCAGGGTTTTAAATGTAAGTAAGCAGCACACATTTCTCATTTTCTGATCACTAATATCCAAACTACCCTGCCTTTGTTGAAAACTGTATATCATTGTCATTTAATATTCTCATACATTTTAAGGACAATGCTATTAAAATGCTTTACAGATTGCATGTCTAAGATTACTGCTCAGATAAGAGAAAAATGAAAACCACTCAAAGAGAAGACAGAGCTGTGTTGCTGCAAACAATACTCATAAATGGTTACGCATCACTCATTGCACTAAATCTGCAATTAACACATGTACAAACAATTGAGATCATACAAGTGTTATATGTCTTGTTAATAATGTGGTTGAAATAGTACTTGTATGTATGCACAATGATTTAGTGGTTTATAGTACAGGTGAGCCTTGGTTCTAATCTAGCTTAACCCAAACTTTTCTTGGTGATGTTCCACTTTACGTTAGATAGAAATTAACAGTATAAAAATACCTATACATAGGAATGAATATCTATAGCATGTGCATTGAGCATACACAGCATATGAGAGATAAATTACATGTGCAACTCTGGTTGTCAGTACAATTATGGTTGTTCAATTACACAGTTGCAGAGCCAGAGTAATACTTTCCCACTTATTTTTATAAAAAAAGAAAACAATGTAAACATAATTACAAATAACGATAAGTATGTATAGCACTGGAGCTCATATGAATTATATGTGTTACTGAAGGTTTACTGACAGTTATCTTTCTGTAATTATAATTTTCTTTTCTGGCATTGGATGTACTTCAGACTTCAATAATACTCATACACACATGAATCTATAAACCAGACCTTGTCAGGTCACACAAATATATGGTTAAGCCCTCACTCTGTCATGTGTATTTATATATAATTAATGAGGATGTCTAACAAGCACTTCTGTGGCAAGGATGAAAAATAACTTATGTGGAAGAATATGGTTGGCCTATGTTGCATAGGTTTGAATCCCACATTGCACAAATTAATTTTATCAGTGTGTAAAGCCACACAAAAAATGTGCTAGGTCCTACAGTTTCCACCGTCAATACACATCTGCAAAGTTAAATCAACTAACAGGTACAGCAGCAGCCAACTCATAAAGTAATGTCAACTGTCAGATTAGCCATCCTATAACCAAAACCACTTTCCTCTCTATTTGGCACTGTTGCTCTCCATTTAATGTTGCCCAGTCTCAGTTGGCATGGTTGTTAAGATTTGTGCATTAAATGCGATAATACAAATTGCTTAACTGTTGTTGTTTGCCTGAGTAGGCATGTCTGGAGGTAGAAGGGAAGGTGCCCAATTTAGGGCTCAGAGGTGGGGTGTCGAGGAGTCCAGAATTCTTATTGGACTCCTTGTAAAACATCACAGCCAATGGCTGCTGCAGGGGGATTATACCAGGTCTCAGGACAAATATGAGGCTTGGAATAATCTGGCCAAGACTGCCTCCAATTTGACTGGCATTCCACACACTGGAGACCAGTGCAGGCATCACTTTAATGACCTCAAAAGGCACAAGCAGGATACACTGAACCAGTGGCTGGCTGAGTTTAGGATTGCTGACATCCCACAGTTGTGTAATTAAACAGACAAAGTGAATTTAAATTAAATAGAAAGCTGCACATAGGCAAGACTGGTATTCATAATGCTCTTCTCTTGTTCTCTCCTTTTCATTCTACAGCCAACCAGGAGATAATGGTGAACAGGGAAGCTCATGCTGAACACTTAGAAAGACTGAGGGAAGCAAGGGGTATGTATGCAGCACAACATAACTATTATTTTATCTAAAGTATTGCTTTTCTATACAGTAGTGGCAAACTAAGAATGCATATCTTATCTGTAAAATCAAGCATGCATGCTTCAGTCTGTAGCACAAGCCAACTGTAGGAGTCAATTCTAATACTGTAGTCAGATGTTGTGGGTGTCAAATACCACAGACAATAACTATATAGTAAAATCATTTAAAAATATTGCATAATACGTTAAACATAAGTAGCATACATGCCCTGCTGTTAACTTAACCTGTATTATTTGCTCATGTATATGTGCAATATATGCATATTGCAAGGATAACTTGGAGTTATCATCAGTTATAGTTTGTAGTTGTTAGAAAGTATACTTTAATGCAAAAATGGAAGTGAATTATTTATATTGTACTCATTTATTTTATGCTGCGTATGATGGTACTAATTATCTAATTTTTTTCTCTCACCCCAACCCTTATCTCTTTTTTTTATTTTATATGTGTTGTCACAACATTTTGATGTCATAATTTTCTGACAACTCATAAAATGCTTAACAGCACAGAGAGGTAGGCCAACCACTGTGGCTCAGACTGCCCGCACTCCACCAGCACCTGCATAGACTCCCAGCACATATGGGACCCAACCTGGCAGTACTGCCTCTGCTGCCCCTGTACTACCTAGGCCCTCCACATCAGGTAGAATTACCCTGGAAGCTGGTGCAGCAGTAACCCCTGGGAATATTGGCAGAAATAAGGATTATGGTACCCTCCAGGAGATGCCAGACTTGGTGCATGAGATTGTGGAGAGCACCATTGGTGCACGCCTTCACCAGATGCAGAGGATGCTCTCTATTATGGTGCATAAACAAAAACATTAAGCACTCTAGCCACCAGCAGAGTAAGGGGACAGTGATGACAGTTCTGCAGGTGAGGACTAGACTTTCACTGTCTCCACATTTGATGGGTATCCAATGTCCCCTCCCTAGTGTCCCCCAACCCGTTTGGTCCCTTACCATCCTTGTGTCTTGTGTTGTCTGTTCTGTTTGCCTGCATTTGCTTCTGTACCTACTTGACTTAAATGACCATGACATACCTACATCCCTTACCCTACATTCCTCTTCTACTGACATAAATTAAAAAAGGGCACCTGTCCCACCAAAAAAAATATTCCCATACGTAGCTCTTCACTTTGCACATGTGTCTTCTCAAGACACTTGATTTGGTCCAATTGGCTATACAACATGATTATGTTATTGTCACCCCTCTTTGTTGATGTGACAGTCCAACTTCAACCAATATTCTATACATATTTTCATTTTGCACTGTTAAAGAAGTGGATATCTATAGTTCTTTCCTACCTCCTTCCTTCACATTCCTATATTGTTTTCTCTTTGTTCTTCCCCGCTTGCCACCTATTTCATCACTTTCCTATCTACCTCATTTTAACACCTTTAATCTGGTCAAAACATAAAATTACACAACACACACATGGCAGAAATGGCCCCTAATGAAGCCCTTCACTTTTCATCTCTGTGTTTGCATGGAATTTGGCATCGAGCACCAAAGCCAAGCAAAGGTGAATGTCTCTTCCTGTCCTATGGCACTATGCAGTTGACTCTGCGCAATGCTGCTCAAAACTGCTGCATGAAGAAAACACACAGTTACACTAGCCTTAAGAATTATTTAATTGCATTATGAATACATATTTAAAAGTGTTAGATACAGCTGGATTTGAACCCTGCATCTTCTGGGCTCAAATGAAACATATCAAAGCACTTACACCTGCTGCCACATAGTCAGCTAAGCAGCAGCTCTGTTTCTTACAGTCAGTACTATTCAAAGTGCTGACTGCCATGCCTATCTATTTAGAGTGTGTGTGTGTGTGTGTGTGTGTGGAGGTAAGCAAACCAATAGAAATCTAATAATACTAACAATGAAGCAGAGGTCCATGTTTGCTCATTGCTTAACTACTGGCAAATGGGGAAAGTAGTAAAAATACTTGTTTAAGGTAAGACAATTTATGACACAATATTTCTGATATGAACTATTTATGTACATCATAGTATCTGTTAGATGTGCCTACCATAGCCAGTATGGATAAGAATTTCTCAAGTTCAAATAAGAATCCTTAAATGTGTATCTCACATGCACAAATTGCCATCGATTGTGCAAACCAGCTACTCGGTGGTGCGCTATGGAAAGTGCACATTAGCGTGAATTACTTATGTTTACTGACCATTTAGTCTTCATCCCATGAAAGTACATGTAAAAACACAACCAAAAGGAAAGCACTTTTTAAGGAAAGAACACACATTTACAATGTAGTCATATTTTACCTGCACCCATGCACTTGAAAATCAGTCTATCAGTACTTTTTCCCAATTATATTAAGTACACTACAGAAATAAATAAAAATATGCTTTCTTATATACCATGTACATCTTTATACTGACAAGATGTAATCTGATTTTCCAGTACTTGTAGTAATGTGGACAGCTGTCTGCATATAATTAAAGTATAGCTGCATGTTGGAAACACAACAAATACTACACTTTGCACACTCATCAATCTGATACCATGCAGAACTTTAATATCTTGACAGTTGTACATGGCTAGCCATTCATTTCATATAGGCCTCCCAACATATTCTCTCAAACATCCAATGATGATGTCAACCGCTATAAATTGTCTGACAAGTCAGACTTCTGCCTTGACACTTGCGCTAAGTAATCAGTTCTGTAGCTAGTGTACCTACTTAGGTATGGGTTCTAATCTTACTGCAGTCAACACATGTGTGTGTGTGTGTGTGTGTGTGTGTGTGTGTGTGTGTGTGTGTGTGTGTGTGTGTGTGTGTGTGTGTGTGTGTGTGTGTGTGTGTGTGTGTGTGTGTGTGTGTGTGTGTGTGTGTGTGTGTGTGTGTGTGTGTGTTCAGTTTCTTGACATTCAATGGCCTGCTATTACCATCCTCTTTTCACTAGACACTGTTGATGTCATCAATTGTACAGTGTTGTTCTGCACACTAAAAGTCAGACTTGTGCTGTGGGGCTTGCATTAAATACTGAGTTCTTGTCAGTGTACTTACTTAGGAAGTGGTCCTGTTCTTGCTGTAGTCAACTGGTGTGTGTGTGTGTGTGTGTGCGTGTGTGTGTGTGTGTGTGTGTGTGTGTGTGTGTGTGTGTGTGTGTGTGTGTGTGCTTGTTCAGTTGCTTGACATATTGCTATTACCATCCTCTTCTCACCAGACACTGCTGATGTCATCAGTTATAAAGTGTTGTCCAACACTATAAAAGTAAGACTTGTGTGTGACGCTTGCATTAAGTACTGTGTTGTGTAAATAATTTAGTAGGGGTTCTATTCTTACTGTAGTTAGCAATCAGTGTGATCACAATAATAGAACAGTATGTGAGTCAACAGCTATGTCAAACCTTACTCCAAACATCTCATTGTAGCATACAATGATGATGTCATCCTGTATAGCATGTACTCTGACAGTGTTCAAGACAAACCTGTGCTGTGGCAGTAACGTTAATTACTGTGTTTACAAGATACTTTATCTCAAATATATGGGTTCTAATCTGACAGAAGGCAGCTTGCATGCCCATACATGCACCTATCACTTTTGAGACCATTTTATACAGGGATGTGACTCCACATCCATTTCCTATACTCCTCTCAACATGATCTCCTCAACATACAACAATGTTATTGTACTCCATTAAGTTCAATGTGACAGTGTTACACTCAGACATATGTGGTGTTGCTACTGTGACATTGCATGGCATTCATCTTCTATACCTACACAGGTGGTTAAAATCAGACCATATCTGCTGCTGTGTGTGTGTGTGTGTGTGTGTGTGTGTGTGTGTGTGTGTGTGTGTGTGTGTGTGTGTGTGTGTGTGTGTGTTTGGTGGTACATTATGGTCATTGTATGATCTTTGGAATCACTCATTTCACTACCACTTGGGGAACCATTCATGTAGCCCCATGCATCCATCATCCTCTTTTTTCCACTGGCTACGTGACATCCTTCCTGCAGAGGAGTGGAGGATGTCCTGATGTCAAATGTGCATACACACATCATGAAGCAGAATCCTCTCATGAGTCACTGCAAGCCATCTCCAAACCACTGCATGTGTGATTGCTAATTCTGTCATGGTGTGGTGCACATGTACCATATGAACAGTAGCAGGATGCAATGCAATCCAACAAATGCACACACACAATAGTCTTACTATCTTCAATAATATAGATATAAGAATTTGTTTTTGCATGATATAATAATGGATTTCATGTGATATTGGTCATTAACATAATGATGTCCTATGACCCTATGAACAGTTGACATGTCAATGTTGCTGTCATTGACATGTGCTATATTGAGGTGTATATGTGCAGTATGGCTAAAAGAGAGTCTTGCAATCTATGATGTGAGCTATGGCCTCTGCTGCCGTTGCAGTACATGCTCCTTCTATAACAGCTGTAGTAATATGCCTTCCGAGAACTGTTGACATGGTATAATACACTTTTATGTGTATTGTTGGAGTATTAGGACATGTGTTGTTGTAGTGGAGGAACTCAGCCTTCTACACAGTTCACATTCTCTATCACAGTGACATTTGCAGTATGGCACAGGTTTGCATGTCTCAACATACCATCATTAAATGTTCTGTGACAGATGTCAATATAAATTTATATTGATTACATGGTCACATAAGTATTGTCTCAGACATATGTTGTTATGTTGTGATGTACACAACCAATATTTCACATGTTTTGATGCAATTGCAGCCTTGTGGAATTCACTATATGTGCAGTTGTGTTGATATACCCAAGGATTACTGAGGTGGTCATCAGCTCCATTGTGTGACTATTACCATTTGTGCCAGGAAATGTTCTGCATGAGCCACAAACAACTGATCTGTAAGGTGTGCTTATGTGACATCAGACCACTCAAACACAACTTGCCCATGAAACACATATAGGCATATGTTGTGCAAGTGATGTACATATGTGGCATTGGTACAGTTGTGCATAGTAACGATGTGTGGAATGTGATGAATAACCAAGGTAGTATTTGGAGGTCTTTTCACAAATCATTTATTCCAGCACATGTGCAATGTTAAGGGGAATACACAACTAAGCACAGAGCTGTATGTGGATGCCACATGACATACCCAACCAGAGGAAATAGCCAATCTGCTAGCTGATAGTTTGTATCAAATGATACCCCCCCCCCTGTTGTCACTGGCCATCAACGAAAGTATACATGCAAACATTACTCAGTATTTATTCTAAGGAGAGCAGCTAATCTGTGTGCTCTCTTTGGCTAATAACACAGACTCAATGAGCTTTGAGAACATCATGTTACCTATAGTGTGACTGAAAACAAGACCTATCAGACACAGTTGGACCCATACTTTAACATAGTCTCCAGACAGCTTATGTTCTTATAGAAGAGTGTTCATCAACATGCATCCTTCTGACTATGGGTGACCATCATCTGATACATGGAGTTGTAGACATATCCTGACTCTTCTCATCTGTGAGGTAATGAGTCATCATGGACCTTCTCTAAAAGGATACAGGTAATATCCTGACTGTGTACCAAACCCATGTTTGATTTGTTAAGGCTTCAGCCATGTCTGTTACATCTGTTTGCTGTCTTCAAGATGGTTACCAAGGACACGAGTCATGGCAACACTATCATCCTACATAACTTGACTTGGCCAAGGCATTTGACACAAATCCACAGTCAGGTATTACAGAGAAACTGTCTCAAGTGGCCATAAACACCTATGTCACCAAATATGTTGCAATGTATGAAGTTACCTCTATCTGGAGTTCAGTGGCCAGGTCCATACCTCAGGGCTCTGTGCTAGCTTTACTGTTCATTATTTAGATCTCAGATGTCAAAACTTGCTTCCAGACAGCTTTGTGGAGGACTGCAGATTGTGAACAATCATTGAATCCAAGTTAACTATTCATATAATGTAGGCAGTATTAATATACACAAAGGATTGTTGCCACAGCCAAGGGGACACAGTAGATGAAGAAAAATCATGGGGGAATTAGTTCCATTATGAAAGCAAATACACAAGATTATTACAATACAGACAGCACACTCCTATCAGCAGACCAAGCAGTATGTGACCTGTGTACTCAGGCAGATGGCATGTGGAAAGTCTACCAGTATGTGCCCACTCCCTTGTATGTAGCACAACTCCTGAGTATGTGCGGGACATCCACATCAAAGGGCATTATAGTTCCATAGTTCTCAGCCCTCGTTATACCAGTAACTGAGTACAATGCGCCCTTTTTCATGTACGTTCCAACACATTTTCCAGGGGTGAGTTACTCAAGTGTACCACATTTGCCACAGTGACCTCCCACATATTTTATTGGCCATACCTAAGTATTCTTTTTGTTGTATAAAATTATTGGTTGATGGTGCAGAACCCCCATCAAGGTATTATACTGGATGCATGTGTGATACATGTTCCTGTGATGCACACAATGAAAATATAGCTGATTAACAGCATTGATGACATGGGTTACATTTGTGACAGTGTGGACTGTGCTATTATATATGGCACGCACACCTGTCAACTAGCCAGGATTGCTCACAATTTCAAATACAGGTGTAACAGTGTCCCTCCTAATACGTCAGGCTGACATTAAATTTTGAGGAAGGTGTGCTTGACTCCCCTCAGGGATTGCTGACAAATCATAATAGTTGTGCAAATGTTTTCTTGTAGAACCATCTATGATCACTCACAATCACATATGTTATGTCAAAGACATGGGATTATTGGTGGTATGCTAATGTTGTCCATGATTGTGCATGCTTCTGTCTACTGTTGTCTATGAGACTGTTACTATGTGTACCACTTGGTTGAGACCTATGCTGACATTACACTTATATTCAGGCTACTCATTTTGCACAACTTCACAATATGCATCTAACCCCTATTGTATACACCATCCCTGATATATGTCCTGTCCATTGTTCATGTCAGCATGCTTATATGACTAAGAATCCTCTCCATAGATATATATCACCTTGTGTGACAGTCACATAATGTACAATAACTTGGCAGCATGTACTGTATCATGTCAATATGTGATTAGTGTTCATGCTACAACTGTCTTCATTGACATGCACTCATCTGCTCTACATTACCATGTTTCGCCTGTCCTCTCCCCCTGTGTTCATTCCTACAATTCATCCGTGTGTCCCTTTTCAATACACACACTTCACCTGACTATTTATTTGTAATGCAGTTTATGTACCTTTGCTGATCATTTACAAAACTTGTATTGAGTATGCCTGAAACAGATTCCCTCACTACTCTGCACTATATACACTTTTGTGTAATGTGTTGGGACTATATGCATTGCTTTATTAATAACTCTGGTAATCATTGTGGCTTTCTGCACAATCCCGCAAACCTAGTTTGTCCATAGGTAAACAGGTATACATGTCTGCAGGTGTTTGCTTTGCTTTACATGGTTTTCTGGATGACCAGGAAGCCATGCTTCTTTACATTTAAACAAGGTGCATGACATGTATATGTAATTAGCACTGCTGCTCACCACGCAAACACATGAACTCTATGTAGGCTTCACACTAAGCCTATGTGGAGCTTATTGAATCCCCAGGAATGAGTAAGTCAGACTGTTAAAAATTAGTATTGGTGGACATCATAGAAAATTTAAATTAGATACTGGTACAGAGTACAATATGGAGTTTAAATTAACCCCGATCTTCTTTTTCCAATAGCTGTATTTAAATTAATTCTTTTAATATTTTAGGTTAAGTTGATTTTGAAAAGGTAGGGATGGTAAAAGAAATTATAGTGTGAGGCAAACACCATGTGTACAGAATCATTCATATTGTCAATGGAACATATTTGATACCATGTAGAATGACTGGTATGACTATGCTGATTTGCTTACAAGATTCAGAAGCTTGGCAGGTGAACATCATATACAAATAAATCTGATGTAGTGCAAGTGATTCATACTGCCAGAAAATAACCTGTAATGCTTAGAAGTAAAGCTACGTCTGTATTAATCCTCAAGACCTGAATAAAGTAACTAATGCAAGGACATTACAGTTCACCTACAGTTAAAAAAGTAGTCTCAAGAATGTTAAGTGCTAAGTTTTTGTCATTATTATGTGCAAGCTATGGTCACTGAAAAATACAACTGGGTTTATAAAACTCCAAACTGTATGCATTTAATGCACAATTGCAAAGGCACAAGCACCTTAGATTCCTGTTTGGTATTTTGTCAGCACCAATGATGTTTTGGGGAGCTGCTGTCAAAATAAATAAAGACCTGAAAGATGTAAATATAAGTAATTGTTTTGTATAAGTTCAGGTACAAGAACAGCATGACAAAAAGTAATACAACTGCTGAATAGACTAAGTCAGCAAAATTTCTAGCTAAATAGGATATGTAATTTCACTCTGACAAGTCTGAAATATATATGTCATTTTTCAATCTCAAAGGTTTTAAACATGATCCAAAAAACAAAATGAAGGCACCTGTGCAAACGCCAAAGCCAAAAGACAAACAGACATCACAGACATTTCTAGGAATAATGCACTATCATACTAAGATATGGTTTAGAAAAGCTGTTAGAGTAAATTGTAACATAGGAATAGACCACTGAAGCAAGGTTAGAGTTTAACATAGTAAAAAACTAATTGCTGGTGTCCCAACATTAAAATATCATGATGGAAATAAGCCATTTGTGCTGTAAGTATATGGCAGTCAAATAGTACTGGAACTGTGACTCTGCAAGTGTCAAGTTACAAAGACATGCATCTGGAGCCTTTCTCCCCGGGCCTCTGCTGAAAATTGATTTCGTTCCAAGTCGGACTTTCCCGGTTAACAAATGTAAAATAAAATTAAATAAATAAATAAAATAAGTGAATAAAGAAGTTGCCTATGGACCAAAAGCATTTACAGATGCACAAAGCAGATGTGAGCAGATAGGCAAGGAATTGTTAGGAACAATATACAGATCTGAACTTCACAAATGTTTCAGTGGAAAGAAGTTCATTTAAAAACAAGCAAAAAAACCCATGCAATACATTTTTAGAAAGTCCTTATAAAAGGTCCACTGATAATGCAGAGTTTATTGCTTAATCTACTGAAGTATGATCTGAAAATAATACGTAGATAATGAAAGAGGACTGTATGTACAATATACATTATTCACCAGAGAAAAATTTAGAACTCCTGCAAGAAACATTATGAAATTTTTTGGGTAATACTGCAGTTACCAATGCAGATGAAAAAGTAAAAACAAAAAAAAAAAGCCATAGCCTGCTGATAATGACTTTGAAATGCAACTATATAAAGCCGCTTCAATAAAAGAATGACTTCAGTAAAAGTAAAAATCAGCAGTAATTAGACGTGCAATTTTATTTTTCATTCAAGGATAAATAAGCTATGTCTGTGGCTCAGTGTCCAAACTGATGAAATAATAGGCTTATAAAAAATGTTTAAAAGGATTCAAGGGTTACATCTGGAAATAGAAAAGTACAATAAAAGAGCATGAGGTATAATGTTTTGCTAAGGAATGCAAAATCATACAGAACAAGTAGTATAAATTTGCATGTTCATACCCCAACAGCAATCTAAATAGGTGCTGGCATACTAGGGTTTGTACAGATATCTTGCAGTATGCAGATGCTAGAAGTTTGAAATGTCTGGATTATTATTTACCAGGTTCACTGATTAGTGAATCAAAGTTCATATTCTCAGCAGAAGGGATACTGTATGTTTTCATATCTGACACTGGTCCACAATCCATAAGTCAGGAATTTGAAAGATTTGAGCATTAATTTGAATTTATGACCAATCCACCTTCTCCACAACTGAATAGGCAAATGGAGAAAATTGTTCAATGAGGCAAAACTCTCATGGAAAACAACTGCAACAAAAATAGAGAAATTGCCATCTTGCAATTCTGGAATACAGGAACACTCCAGTGCAAGGACTAATTACTTTAACAGCTAAATTGTTGATGTCCAGAAAGCTAAAAAGGAAACCATATACTTTAGCTGCATTGCTGGTAGCTGAAAACTAACATAAAAGAAATGTATATTATGTTATATACTACTACTACTACTACTACTACTACTACTACTACTAATAATAATAATAATAATAATAATAATAATAAAGGAAATTCTGATAAAAATCAGTAGAGGCAGAATTTTACCATGCCAGACCTGCAGAAGGAGACAAAAGAAGGATTCAAAAGCCAGGGGAAAGGTCTGCAACCTAAATCTGGATTAGTTGGTAAAGCAACTAAACCAAAATTATTTGTAGTTAGTAGAAAAGAGGGTAAAATGTATGAATAAAATCATATGTATTTGTAAATTACAAATATAGCAAACTTAAAGTTTCTGTAATATGAGCAACAAGAAATGTCACAACTTGTCCTTTCACAAAAAAAAAAAAAAAATAGGGACTGAAATCTGTGATGGCGAAAACTTGAAGGAAAAGACTCCTGAAGTCAAAGTCATATCATCATAGGGCCAGATGTCTAGAATAAACAGTTGTGGTTCATTCTTTACAATGAAGGAACCAGGTAGCAATGTATGCTCTCTTCTAGATGTAGATGTGGAGCTAATGACTGAAAAGGTGCATTACTATGAATGTATTTTGTCAAAATGTACAAAAGTTTTAAATTTGATGTAAACAGACCATGATATTCTTCACATTGTTGTTGTGTCTTTTGGCTTTTCCTGATTAGGGGTCACCACAGTGGAACTCCAGTCCGCTAATGATTGGCAGTAGATTTTTACATGATGAGTTGCCGGCCCTGACGTACAACCTTCAACAAAGGTACGCCCATTCACGCATGTCTCCACACAGAAGATATTCTTCACATAGTGTTAAGGTTAATTTATAACAAATCAATGTAATATACATATGTATGTATTTATATATATATATATATATATATATATATATATATATATGGGATCCGTGAATAGGTTCGAAGTTTCACTACTTCGAACCCCACTTCTCCGAGTCCACTTGTTCGAAGTAGTAAAACTTTGAACATTGACTTCGGCAGTCACACTGCAGCACAGAATGGGAATATTCCCTTTTCCCCACTGTAGTGCTATCTCGGAGTTGGTATATTTAAGTAGAGGGGGTGTGGGGGGCTCATGTTTTAGTGTTTTTTTTTTTTTGGGTAGCCTGGGGAACTGGACTTCAGCGAAAGTGCTCTTTCGTTTAAGTGGACTTTCGTTGAAGTGTAGGGTCTACTGCTCTATTTCGAAGAAGTGTATTTTCAATGTAGAGCAGTAGACCCATATATATATATATATATATATATATATATATATATATATATATATATATATATATATATATGTGTGTGTGTGTGTGTGTGTGTGTGTGTGTGTGTGTGTGTGTGTGTGTGTGTGTGTGTGTGTGTGTGTGTGTCTCTGGGTCTATGACAGATGATCGAGTTTTCAGAAACTTGAAATTCACAGGGTCGAGACCATATGATCAAGTTTCCGAAAACTCGAACATCAAAAAAAAAAAAACAAACACACAAAATCTACCCTTTTTATGTTTTTGCCTGCACCCCCCCCCCCACATCATACAGTGAAGAAAATGGTAAATTTCCTGAGCCACACTGTACCCCAGTCTCTATTCAAAAGTATGGGTTCTCAAAAACTCGATCATAACTCAAATATGATACAGTATATGAGTTTATGATGAATAATCAGATTGCAAAAGCATTGAAACATGGCTGATTGATGCTTGTACTTTGAAAAAAACAACTTACCAAAAAACATAAAACAGCTAAAACACCAAAGATTGCAAAAATAAAAACAGATTCCTTTTGTTATCCAAAAAGCAACACCTTACCAACACATCAGACCAAATCTGACTAAACAGTAGTGTAGAACAGTGATTGTTTGTACCTTGACAGCTACTGTAGTTTAAGGAAGCACATGGGGAGGGCAGTGTTAAGTAAGTTCAGTTATGTGCAAGTCATGAATGTGCATGCAGGTGAATTCATGTTGATTGTACAAACTGCCGATAACTTGCAAACTCTGTCTCCACTGGTCATTCTACATGGTGTCAGAAGTGAGATGCCAAGTAAATATTGTCTGAGTGTAATGAATGACTTAAGTGCAAAGGTAAATGAATATACTTTGATGGCATGGCAGATGGAGTTCGCAGACCTAAACTGTTGGTGTTTGATGGCAATGTCACGGAGAAGTGGCATGTGTTTGCACAAGAATATAATATTTTCATAGCAGCTGCACATTCAGATAAAGATGCACACAGATGAGCATTTATACTTCTCAATTTGGCATGGTCTGAGTCTATTGAGCAAGAATGTTCTTTCATATATGCACCTGCTGTTTATGCAGGAGAGGGAGAAAAGCACCATGTCATTGCTCAGGCTGAGACCCATGAAGATCCGGAATATTTAAAGCATAAATTTCAAGAATTGTGTAACCCCCAAATTAATATAATGATGGGAGACATAAATTCAATATGAGAAATCAAAAACCTGGTGAAACTATGGAAGCATATGTTACCGACTTAAGATATAAAGCAAAGACATGTAGATTTGGAAATCTACAAAACGATTTAATAAAAGACCGCCTTGTGTGTGGCATTAATAATGACACAGTAAGAAAAATGCTACTATGTGATAGTGAACTAACATTGAGCAAAGCTATTGATATTTATCAGATATATAAACTCACACCAAAACATAGTAATATGTTTCTGTATACAACTATTGCACTTCAAGATTCAAGCCCAAAGGCTAGAAAAATTAACAGGAATACCGGATAACCACTGATCGTTTCTTTTTTATTCACAAGTACTACGGAGACACACCTTGGTTGAGCGCTTTCATCTAGATAACTAGATTTCCTCAGAACAAACAATACAAACTTCATGGCACTTAAATACTAAAAAAATCCCACCCTTTAGATCAATTAAACAATTAAATATATTTCATCACTATTAAAATTTAAAGAGAAAAAAGTTTTTTTTCCTTCTCTAATGTAAAAAAGCACAATGCAAAAATCAAATTTGTGCACAACCATATAACTAATTGATATCATTCCTTAAAACTGTATGGTTTTTAAAAACACATTAAACATATATCTAGCAACACATAACATAATATGCATCTATTACCATGTGTTGAGTACCATAAAATATATACCTCTAAATCTATTATATTAGGTGTACTGGTATTGTCACCTACAATATGGACTACTACTTCTTAGACCATATATTACATACTCAACTTTTTACTCTTACGCTAACTATTCATTCTATCTCTATTATAATAAAACTCCTTAAGTATAATTCATAGTGTATAGGATGTATATCTAAAAACACATAAACTAACACATTATATGCTATATTAAATACTATTTCATTATCCACATAAAACTATCTACACTTACATAATTGTGTTTTGCTATGTTCTTACTAGTGGCTTTGTGGGGATAACTTCATTTAGTCCAGGGTGTGTTGCTGCATCTAATTTTAGCTGCCATCTTATTTCTTTTTCACTAACCCTGGATTTGATGTTACCTCCTCTGGGGTTGGGTATAACCACATCTAGTATTCCAAATTTGAAGCCCACACATCCTGGGTTATTTAATATGTGCCGAGACAATGCATTGTTGGTATCCTGTTTATTGATACAATAAATATGATCATATATTCTATTCTTAAGAAAGCGGTCTGTCTTTCCTACATAATAGCTTTTACATGTTTCACATATTGCCAAATATACTAAATGTTTTGTTTGGTAATTTCCAAATTTAAAGATTATCTTTGTCTTTGTTTTATTCTTTAAAATAATAGTATTGTCTTGCTGTATGACCAAGAGAAATATAGTAGTAAAATATTTGAAATTCTTAATAATACTCAACAATATGAAGAGTCATCCTTAAATCAGGGAAATATAGCACACAGCAGAATTGACTCCTACCTGGAGGAATACCTATTGGAAAATAGAATCGATGAAGAATTATACAAATACTTAAAAGTTGAATTTCCAATATTGGCTACCATAAGGGGGATACCTAAAGTACATAAAAACCCTATAGAACCACCATTCAGACCTATAATATCAGGTAGTGCGAGTAAAACATTTCCCTTTGGAAAAGTTGTGGATAATAAATTAAAGCATATGTATAATAAAATTCCGCATATTATTAAGGATTCATGGGAATTTCTGGGAATATTCAAGCAAGAGCTATGGACGCCTGATGTAACATTTGTTACAATAGACATAAAAGATCTTTTTTCATGCATACCAAAGAACGAAGGTATAGAAAGTTTTATTCATAGTTTAAATAGCTATAGTGATTTGGAACAACACGATATTTCCTTGTTAACATCATTTATGGATATAGTACTTGATCATAATTACATTTTCTTTGAAGGAGAGTACTATAGACAAATTTCTGGAGTGGCAATGGGGACAGCATGTGCCCCCATGTATGCCAACATGGTACTCCTAGATTGGGAAATGGAATATGTACTTAATACCAATTGGATGAGCTACATTAAAACATACGTACGGTTTTTGGACGATATTTTTTTGCTATGGGTGGGTAATATTGATGAATTAAATAAATTCATAGAGTATATTAATGGATCAACAAATTATCTAAAATTTACACATCAATATGACACGAAAGGTATTAATTATCTAGATGTATATATCTATAATGATGGGCATTCCTTCCAGTCTAAAATATATAGGAAGGAAATGTATAGCAATGGATATTTACACTTTAATAGTGCCCTCACATATAGGGTTAAATACAACATAGTCAAAGGTCAATGCATAAGGGCAGCCAGAATGACATCCGCTAGGGATAAAATGAAGGATGAATTGACCTTCATAGGTATATTATTTAAGGAAAAAGGTTACCCGTCAAAAATGTTAAATGATATAATCACATATGTATCTAGTGAATGGGGAAAAAAATACCCACCACTATTAGGTATTGGTATATGTAATGCTACAGCGACTAATGCTCAAACTAATAATTATAAAAAAGCTTGTATTGTGAAATATGGTAAACACACAAATGAAGTTAAGAAATTATTAGTAAAAATTGGAACATACTATCAAGTGACACGATGATAAAAGATAAAGTACCATCTAAGCCTCATTTTGTATACAAAACAGGTAATAGTTTAAAAAGAATTATAGAATACAAACAAAATTATTACAAATGTTATACAAAGCAAAAAAGTGGTACAAAAAGATGTGGGTGTTGTAACTTCTGCAGATACATTTATGAAGACAATACTATTATTTTAAAGAATAAAACAAAGACAAAGATAATCTTTAAATTTGGAAATTGCCAAACAAAACATTTAGTATATTTGGCAATATGTGAAACATGTAAAAGCTATTATGTAGGAAAGACAGACCGCTTTCTTAAGAATAGAATATATGATCATATTTATTGTATCAATAAACAGGATACCAACAATGCATTATCTCGGCACATATTAAATAACCCAGGATGTGTGGGCTTCAAATTTGGAATACTAGATGTGGTTATACCCAACCCCAGAGGAGGTAACATCAAATCCAGGGTTAGTGAAAAAGAAATAAGATGGCAGCTAAAATTAGATGCAGCAACACACCCTGGACTAAATGAAGTTATCCCCACAAAGCCACTAGTAAGAACATAGCAAAACACAATTATGTAAGTGTAGATAGTTTTATGTGGATAATGAAATAGTATTTAATATAGCATATAATGTGTTAGTTTATGTGTTTTTAGATATACATCCTATACACTATGAATTATACTTAAGGAGTTTTATTATAATAGAGATAGAATGAATAGTTAGCGTAAGAGTAAAAAGTTGAGTATGTAATATATGGTCTAGGAAGTAGTAGTCCATATTGTAGGTGACAATATCAGTACACCTAATGTAATAGATTTAGAGGTATATATTTTATGGTACTCAACACATGGTAATAGATGCATATTATGTTATGTGTTGCTAGATATATGTTTAATGTGTTTTTAAAAACCATACAGTTTTAAGGAATGATATCAATTAGTTATATGGTTGTGCACAAATTTGATTTTTGCATTGTGCTTTTTAACATGAGAGAAGGAAAAAAAACTTTTTTCTCTTTAAATTTTAATAGTGATGAAATATATTTAATTGTTTAATTGATCTAAAGGGCGGGATTTTTTAGTATTTAAGTGCCATGAAGTTTGTATTGTTTGTTCTGAGGAAATCTAGTTATCTAGATGAAAGCGCTCAACCAAGGTGTGTCTCCGTAGTACTTGTGAATAAAAAAGAAACGATCAGTGGTTATCCGGTATTCCTGTTAATTTTTCTAGCCTTTGGGCTTGAATCTTGAAGTGCAATAGTAATATGTTTGCCATATCTGCGGCTGTGAATGTCAATAGTGTGCAACAAAAAACTAAGACAATATGACCTCATAAGTGTAACTTGAAGAGCTGTGCCATATCACCTGCCATTGTCAACTGTCGCAGCTGTGGGGGCAGTCATGAACCTAAACGAGAAAAGTGTTTAGCCTATGGTCAACAATGTCACAAATGCAAAAAGTGGAATCATTTCAAAAAGTTCTGTAGATCGGCACAGACTCATGATAAAATTTCAAAGACAGTGAATAAAAATGAGACTGTAGCAGAATCTGATGGGAGTGATGAAACTTTTTATGTTGGTGGTGTTTCTGTGGTCATTGAGAGTGTTGACACACTGGACTCTCACTTGTCAGCAAAGAGTGAAATATTTTGTACTGTACAAATCAATGGAAAGCCAGTAGAGCTTAAAGTAGATACCAGCTCCAAATGTAACATTATATCGGCAAAAGCTTATGCAAATGTAAAAGCTGGAGTGATCCTCAACTCAACAAGGAACATAAAACTAGTTGCTTATAGTGGCGAAGAAATTCAGACAGATGTCACTGTACGCCTTCCTTACCATTCTGCTGTTATGATTTACAATTCTATGTAGCATAAAGAAATGTACAGTCATTACTAGGCCTAGAAAACTGCCTAAGAATGGGTTTAATTTCACTCAATAAAGAAGTGCACCATTTGGATACAAATGAAAATTAGAGTTTTTCACAGCATATCTTTGAAGAATATGCTGACATCATCAAAGATGGATGTGGTAAACTTTCAGTTACATATTCTATGAAGATGAATCATGAAATATACCCGGTCATTAGACCTGCATGTAAAATCCCATTAGCAATGCAAAGTAAAGTAAAAGCAGAATTAGACAGAATGGTGCATTTGAGTGTTCTTATTCCTGTGGCAGAGCCTACTGAATGAGGGTCTGTATTAGAAGACCGAAGATGCATTCTTTCGAATGCGTCTTGGTCGAACTTAAAAGGTTGAAAATGCAAAATATCAAAGTGGCTGTTAAGCGAATTCTTTCCCTGGGAAAGTATTCGCTTGGCCGCTTTGGTTCTTTGCTGTTTTTGGCACTGTAGCGCGGTCTTGGAGTTGGTATATTTAAGTAGGATGTGTGTGGGGGCCGAAGCCCCTCACTTAATGTAATGTTTGAAATTGCTTTTTTTTTTTTTTGTTGGAACAGCAAATTTTTTCCCTTGGAAAAAAATTGCTGTTCTGACACTTCAACATTGTAAGCTTTCGCTTACATAGGGTCAATCAATCACCGTTCGCTTTTCTAAGCATTCAGTGATTTAATATAGACCCCTGAATGAGTATCATCCATGGTGGCAGCCCACAAGAAAAGCTCAGATGACATTCAGTTATGCATTGATCCTAGAGACTTAAATAAAGACCTCAAATGTCCTCATCATCCAATGCACACAGTAGATGAGGTAGCAGCACTAATAATACATTTGACTGTTTTCTCAGTTTAAGATGCCAAGAACTCCTTTTGGCAAATCTCCCTGGATTACAAATCTTCTTTATTAACAGCGTTAAGCACACCATTTGGGCGATATAGGTTTTTAAGAATGCCATTTGGAATCAGGTCAGCCAGTGAAGCATTCCAGCATGCCGTGGAACAGATATTTGTTGGATATTATCATTGGAGGCAATGGCAAAAACAAACATAACAGAAATCTTAGGTAAGTTCTAGACCATGCACATGAGGTTAACCTCAAACTAAATCTTTTCAAATGTAAATTCAAACTGAAAGAAGTCAGCTACATTGGTCACATGTTCACATGTTCAAGGCTACAGCCAGATCCATCAAAGATAAGAGAAATCAATGAAATGCTAGTCCCAGACAATGTTACATCTTTACAGCATTTTCTGGGTGTGATTAATTATTTAGGAAAATTCATACTGAATCTCAGTGAACTTTCTGCACCATTGCATGCACTGACACGTAAAAAATATAAAATGATCGTGGTTTGACCAGCACCAAGAGGTTTTTGATACTTTGAAAAAGAGAATTACCAGTCCACCTGCGCTAAGATACTATGATGTCTATAAGCCTGTGACGGTCTCTTGTGATGCCTCTTAGTGTGGCCTTGGTGCAGCTTGTCTTCAGGAGGGCATTCCAATTGCATATGCATCCCGTACCCTGACTCAAACAGAGGTGCACTATGCCCATGCAGAAAAAGAACTTCTTGATGTTGTGTTTGCATGTTCCAAATTTAACGACTATGTATATGGAAGACCAATCCAGACTGAAACATATCACTAAACACTAGCAATGATTTTGTACAAGCCGATACACACAGCCCCAGCCTGACTGCAGCTCATGATGTTAAAAGCTACAAAAGTAGTTTTACTATTGTCTACACGAAAGGCAAACACATGTATCTTGCTGATACCATGTCATGCGCCCCCTGAAAGATAACAGAACAACATGAAAGTCAGACAGCTGATTTTTTTGTCATGGAAGTCAAACGCATTTCATCATCACAGCTTGGTGAGTTAAGAAATGACATTGCTATACAACCACTTCTTTAAAAACTGAGTAGTATCATCAACCAAGGTCGGCCAATCTGCCATACAAGTTTGCCACTTGAAATTCAGCAGTATTTCTTTTCCAAGGATGAGCACATAGTGGAAGATGGCATCATTATGAAAGGCCCAAAAGTGCTAATTCCTAAATCATTGCAAAAGGACTATATAGAAATTCAGCACAGATGCCACCCAGTCACTGAATCTATTAAAAAGAGAGCAAGAAGCATTGTGTTCTGGCTCTCAGTGTCTTAAAATATTGAAAGACAGACTTTTTCATGTTTAGTTTGCAACAGTAATAAACCACATCAGCAAAAAGAACCTCTTCATTTACACCCAATCTCTGATTTACCACGGTCAACAGTAGCAGTAGATATTTTCGAATGGAATGGCCAACACTATCTGGTTCTGGTTGATGGTTTGAAGTTGACTTACTCTGTGATTTGACATCTGGCATAGTAATTACAAAACTAAAGAAGCACTTCTCAGTCCAGGAAAACCCACATAAAGTCATCTGGGATAATGGTGCACAATTCACGATTAAAAACTTTGCCGCATATTGGGACTTTATTCATGTAACCAGCAGTCCTGAATAACACAGGCTAATTATATGGCTGAACTTGCTGTCTGCAGCACAAAGCACTTAATGGAAAGGTCCAAAAGAGATGGAACTGATATATTCCTCGATTTACTAAACCTTCAAAACATTCCTCGTGAGCAAACACTTGGCTCACCTGCTCAAATGACTGATGACTAGACAAATGAGAATGAGTCTTCCAGTCAGCAAACATCTGCTAGTACCTACCTCAAAGAGTAATAAGATAGACAAAGCTCAACTATCAAAAAAGTGTCGCTCACAGAAATTATGCTATGACAAAACCAGCAGGCCTTGTTGACCATTGTTGCAAGGTGAAGTTGTTTGAATGCAAACTTCAAAAGGCCATGATTGTGCAGGTATTTTGAAGTACATTGTGCTGAACCAAGGTCCTATATAATTCAATCCAAAGGGGTAGACTACAGGAGAAATTGCAGACATATTTAGCCTATCCCAGAGCCAAAAACACAACAGACCGAGTGTGCTGGTGATTCAATTCCTCAAGTGAATTGCCAACCAATCCGCTTCAAGAAGCCAGACCGCCCTATTCAAATGGTTCCGAAATACAAAGTAATGTTTCAGTACTGAATAAATCTCTAAGGACAGTTCCTGTTTCTGATTCAAATCAAAATCTGTATGTGACATGGGCAGGGAGAGTCTGCAAACCTAATCCTAAATATATACAGTGAATTGGACTTGAAATCGGACTGATCATGTTGAACTGTTAATATGATGTTTAACTCTGGAATGTGTTAAAAGAAAAAAATAAAGTAAATGTGTTCATGTATTTGAAATCAAGAACAAAATTAAAGAGGGAGGATGTAGAACAATGATTGTTTTGTACCTTGACAGCTACTGTAGTTTAAGGTAGCAAGTGGGGGAGGGCGGTGTTAAGCAAGTTCAGTTATGTGCAAGTCATGAATGTGCATGCAGATGAATTTATTAAACAAACTGCTGATAACTTGCAATCTCTACCTCCAGTGGTCATTCTACAAGTTGTAGTAATAGGGATTTTTTTTTTTTTACTAAGGTAAGGTGTAAGGTTGGGGCTAGAAGCAGGAGCACAGATTCCTTTCACTGGCAGAATGCTAAACATTTTCTTCTAGGCATTCTACAATGTCACATATAATGAAAACGAAACTAGTCAGCCACAGTGAAAACAAAAATGGGAAGTTACAGTACCCCCCCCTCTTTCATGCCCCATTAGTTGCTGCAGTTTCACTTAACTATTTATTGCGATTTACTGCACCCTATTGGATAGCCTTTTTTATTTATACAACCACCGTATGACTCACTTTGTTTATTCACCTATTGTGCCGATTGCATGCTTCTCTGTCAAATACCTTGCAAATGTCTACATTGGATATATACATGACCTCTTTTGATCTAATATTCAAAATGTTCAAAGAAAGAACTCTGTCAGATTAGTTATAGATTCATAGAATCATAGATTCAGTATCAGAATAAATTTGCAGATGTCTGTCCAGTCATCTAGTTTACATTTAAAGGACAACAGTGAGTCACACTGCTTAACATGCAGGTGAAATTTATTTCAGAGGTATGGGAGGGGATAAGTTATATACCTGTCCACCATTATTTTTTATTTTATCTGTTAGTGAAGGTTTAGGTCCATGAATATAGTACTGGTAAAAATACTGGACTTGCAGAGAAACAAGATGTCCAGGACAGTTAGGTCTCTAATTGCAAGGTAGAGATTTCCCTCAAAAGATATACACTGAATAAAGGGGCAGAGCATCCAGATCCAGCCTCTCTTGGCAGCTTAGTGACTTTCCTGGCATTTTTTCAACAGCTTAGTGACTTTAGGCCTGTGATCATTTTGGTTAGCATAATTTCTATTTTTCTAATTGTTTGATATGTTTAGTGAGATGCAAGGGAGTGGGGGGGGGGGTAGCCTGATCAATGCTGAGTATAAGGAAGTGATTACCTCTTTGCCAATCAGCTGGGCTAAATAAAGGGATTTCCTGACAACTGTTGTCACATGATGGCCAAAACAGAGAGAGAGAGAGAGAGAGAGAGAGAGAGAGAGAGAGGGAGTACTCAACCCAAGTACCCAGGTCTCCTAACTGCAATATCATTTTGTAGTAACATGTTGTCCCCAGAGGGACAAATAAAGGAAACTCTGGACCAAAACCAAACTGCCCATTCACCTACAACAATACAGACAACTTTGTAACCTTACTAAGAAAGCAATTAGCAATGACAAGAGAAACTACTACTCTAATCCCCCTGAAACACACCTACATAACCCAAAGAAATACTGGCATAAAATTAATCAAATCCTTCATTCAGGTAACCCATCCACTGTCCACCCAAGCCCCACTATCACTCACCTCCAAATCACTACTAACTTTAACTCCTACTTCCTAGACTCCATTAGTAAACTTATCAACCACCCAAAACTCTAACTCCACCCCACCCACCATCCTTTCTACTTCATCTAACACCTCCCCTTCTTACTAATCAATTATCTACTTCTACCTCATGCTCATCACTAGTGCAGTATGCAGATGACTTCACTGTCATCTTCATTGTTGATACCCTTCCAAGCTCCATACTACAACACAGGACTCCTTCTTGTCTATTGAAAACTGGCTCAACCAAAACCATCTTATCTTAAATCCAAAGAAGTCCAAACTCTTACCCTTTGTACCAAAAACAATGAACCATCTGAAACTATCCTTCTCCATCACCTATCAAAATAACACAATGGAAAGCCACAGCAAACTACTAGGGGTCATTATTGATGATCAGCTAAAATTTGACCTGCATATTCTAAGTAACATAAAGAGAACCCATCAAAAACTTGATCTCCTTTATAGAAACAAAAACATTCTCTCTAGTACAGCTAAGATAGCTCTATCACATGCCTACCTATTACCAACCCTTCTCTACATCTCTCAAATACTCACCAATTTACAGACTTCACTTAATTCTAAGCTAGAGTCTACTTATAACGAAATAGCTAAATTTGCTGCCAAACTACCATACTCCTCTCATCACTGCTTAGCACTCAGAAAACTGAGATGGTTAGAATTCCCCCATAACCTTCTCCTTTCTCAACTTCGCATAGTTCATTCTATTCTATACCAGCCCACTTTCTGCACAAGCATCGCATCGATCATCTCCTCCTACACCCCAGCAAGAACACTCTGGCAAGAACACTCCGGAGCTCTGAATAACATATTCTGTCCATTTACAAACTCAAGATCAACACAGGAAAAAAACTTTATGGCTGTTACTCTGCTGAAAACTGGATCAAATTACCACTTGATATCTGAAACATTAGACCCAAACTCCAATTCACAAAGGCAGTAAAAAATAACTTTAGCAAAAAAAACTATGTCAGTGCTATCTCCCCCTTAACTGAACCATCTCTCTAGGCCACCCAATCTCTCACCTTTCTCCTACTTTAATGAAACCGCACTTTCCTCCTAATCTGTCACCTTTTCAACTCGGCAAGTCATCTTACTTATGTCTCTGCCTCTAACCTTCACTCTTATAAAATCTTTTCATACTACCACCTCTTCTCCCACTCTCAGCCACTTTAAACTGTACTGATGTATAGCTTTCAACAGTAGAATGACTAAGCTTAGAAACTCATACTTACCTACCTTTTACTACACAGTAACCACTATTTATTGCCTTGTAAATTGTATCTGTATTATTTCTTTATATTCTGCACTGTACCTTAATATGTGCTGATATGTACAACCTAATTGCTATTCATGTTAACCTGCTTTTGTAGATATCTACTTACGTTTTTATGTATTGTATGTATCAATGTATCTATTGTAGGTATCAATTTATATATTAACTGTGGAGCTTTTCTCCTTGGGTCTCCACTGAAAACGTGCTCTGTCCCAGCTGGACCAACTCGGTCAATAAATGTCAAATCAATCAATCAATCAATCAATCAATCAATCAATCAATCAATCAATCAATCAGTCAATCAATCAATATCATGAGAAGAGGGGATGTCTACCAAACAAGATAATCTGTCAGATTCACGAAGCTAAAATTTCCATGCAGGAGCAGTGTAGCCGCTTCTGCATGGAATATTGCCGCCGGGCGATCCAGGATGTGCACGAGTGAGCTCACACTGTTCCTGCATGGAAACTCATGTGGGATGTTAATTTCCTCATTTGCTGGTGAAAACCATCCAAATGAGGTAAAATAGTGATCCAGGAAGCAGGTGGGTAGCCGTGCAGGAACAGTGTAAGCTGCAGAAATATATTCGGCTACTAGCCAAATACATTTCTAGAAAATTGAAAAAGAAGCCATCACAGCTCCAATAAAAGCATGGGCCCTAACCTGTAGGCATGCCACTGGCCAAATATATGGCCACTGGCATGTTAAACTGATTATTTCTTAAAAAAAAGTTTATTATTTCTTGGCCGATCTCGGCCATTTAAGCATAGGGAAGTGACACGCAAACGGGATCATGGGGAAAATAAAAAAATAAATGAGAAAAGTTCATTTTAGGGGAAAGCTGCATTTTGCCATAATAGTCAATGGCAAGCAGAATCAAAACAATGGCAGGGAACAGTGGTTGCTAAGGGGGAAGGCTCATGTGCAGTGCAGTAACTATGGATTAAGGCAGTGGGGTATATTAATGAGGGGACTTGAACTGAATCACAAAATTCTTCTAAGTGTCACACTAACCAAGGGTTAGGAGGGTGGCCTAATGGTTGAGGTGTTTGCTTTACAAACACAAGGTGCAGGGTTTGAGTCTCACAACGGATAATTGACTAGGCTTAAAATGGCTCACAAGGGCAGTTAGCCTAGTATGAACCTATCTATGTAGGTGCTCTAACACCATTATGTAGACAGGAGGAGCAACTACCATGAAAAGGGGGGTGTCATGCTTGCTGTAAGCACATCGGAGCTCTGTTTGCCAGGTTTGTGCTTAGCTAAGCACAGCTAAACAAAGTGATGTGTCTGAGGCTGTATACACTTATTCTATGAACTGAGGAGCATGTTCGCACACAGGGGAGGGCCATTTCCTGCTGTTTATACTAGCTAAATGGGTCTGGGCAGCACGCTGGGTATGAAACAGGAAGGATATAGAAAAAAGAAAAGGAAATAGCAGAATCAGGGAAATGCAGTACAGCTCAGCAATATGGGAGTCTGCAACTCACAATGGGCCATTGAAAGCACTCAATAATACAGCTGGCAGGTGGCTGCATAGCTGAAAATGGGAGGAGATGTAAAAATAAAGGGCAGCAGCACAATAAAGGAGAAATCACTAATATGGGACTCTTGCAACTCACAATGGCCCAGGCAAAGAACACAATAATACAGCTGGCAGGTGGCTGCATAGCTGGAAATGGGAGGAGATGTAAGTAAAAAATAATTAAAAAAAGGTAACAGCAGAATAAAGGCAATCATGCACAAAATACCAGTAATGTCTCTAACACTCCCAGTGGTCAAATCAAAGCCATAAGTAATATAGGTGGCAGCTGGAATGTATCATAGTCAGCCAAGCATACAGGCAGCATCTGCAGCACAACAGTATAAAGTATGAAAACACCTTACAGTCGTTTTTTTCCCACAATCTCTGCACCATTGGTGTATACATGCAGGGGAATTAAAATGGAAAAATGTTAGGGGGCACCACTACTGTGATCCATCAGTATGTGCTACAGGCTGAGGGCGGAGAGAAGCATAATGCTTACAACTGCCACAGACCAGGGAGAAGAGTGTTCAGACACATGGTAACCTACCAGGGGCTACATGATCTGGAGATAGTAGAGCACTACAGGGTGGACAGAAACATTCTTCAGCAAATCACCAAGCTGTGCTGGCCTCAACTCAGAGCTAGAACCAACAGAGGGGAACCCATCCCAGTGGATACCAAGGTATGTGTAGCCTTAAGAATTCTAGCTACAAGTACTTTCTAAAGTCCTACTGGGTACATGATGGGAGTCTCACAGGCATCTGCATCCAGGGTACTTCACCATTTCCTGGATGCCATGCTACCACATGCCGGTGAGCACATTTACTTCCCCAACACCCATGAGGAAAGGACCAGCAATATGCATCTCTTCCACCATGTTGCAGAATACCCAGAGGTACTGGGTGCCATAGACTGCACATACATCCACATCAAAGCACAACCCAGTGAACAGGGTAGGGTCTACATAAACCGAAAGGGCTTCCTGTCCATCAGCTTCCAGGTTGTGTGCAATGCCCCGGGCATTATCATGAATGTGTATGCTGGCAGCCCTGGAAGCTATCACGACTCCCACATCTGGCATTTGTCACAGCTGTACCAAGCATTTGCCAGTGGGAGCATCCAGTATGGCCATCTGGTGGGGGATGCTGGCTATGCACTGGAGCCATGGATGATGACACCCATCAGAAATGCACACACACCCACACAGGAATGCCATAATGAGGCACACGCACAAACCAGGATCATTATAGAGCATGTGTTTGGGATGCTCAAGTCACAGTTCTGCTGCCTTGTCATATCTGATGGAGCCTTGCAGTACTCTCCAGCCACATGTGCACACATGTTCATAGTATGTGCCATGCCACACAATATGATCCTGTGGAAACAGCTGCAGTAGGAACAGCATGGGGAAGGGCCACACAACCCACCACCATTGACAAGGTCCCCACAGGCACAGAGAGATTCACAGGAGGAGGCCCCTGAGCCTGCTCCCGTAGGCAGACTGAGGCATGGCTAGTATGCTCATGCCTTGGCAAAGAGGCAATGCATAGCACACACTGACACTGTAGGGACCCCAAGGACTGACACTTCTCTCTGACTCACACACACAGTAAAATGGATGAAACACACATCATATTACCTGTAACTTACCATATATAGGCAGTGTACTGTGTGTGTCTAACATAGGCAGCCCTCAAGCACTGTCCTCATAACTGCTGCAAGCACAAGGTAAGTCAGTATTCTTAACAATAAATGAATGGAATAGTATGTTCTGCTAGCATATATATGGTAATGCTGCATACATGAAAGAGAATGGGGTCCCCTACTGGGATAGCAGCACACAACTGGCAGCTATGTGGGACACCAAGAAATGTCTGGCCAAAACTGGCCTCCACACACTATGTGGTAGTACCCAAGGTGGCAAATCTCACTGCAGTATAGGTGTGGGGACAACTAAGTGTGGGGGGGGGGCATAGGTTACAGACATGGATGTCAGGATGGGGGTCCCATAACCACCCCTCACACCCACACAGCAAGTCAGCTGTAGACAACCACAGAGAAATGTCTGATAAAGGCACACAAATGGCTGCAATGCTGAATTAACCCCCTATAGATTCACACAGTGATAGCAGATCAAGACCCACAGTTGCAGTAAGGCTATGAAGGGTAAGAAGTCTGAAACTCAAATGTATGCCAGTACAATCTGACCTGGGCTCTTTGCTAATATGCCTCCAGTCCCCAAGCCAGGCCACAATAGTAAGGTAAAGTGAACCAAAATGTAAAGTAAATATCAGCATGGTTTGTGCAAATGTGTACAGTGGACAGGTGTGCCCCTCATATACCCACACAAATGCAGTAACATATATGTTCACATGGAAATAGCAGCATAGCACACATTGGCAGGGCTTTACCAATACACATGAAACCTTGTTGCCTATCCACAATATGCAGGGGTCAATGAGCTCTGTGTATGTGTGGTTAATACCATCTGAATCTGGCCAGCACATTCTCATGGCAGTCATCTTGTACTGCCCTAGGTACAGTACTGCCTTTGACAGGGTCATGTGCAGATGACTGCAGTGCCGACTGTTATGCATGTCAGTGACACCCAATGCTCTACCACTGACATAACTGGAAGTCACAGTGCTATGTGGCATATGCTACACATATTAGTGATATCTTGAAGGATGTGTAGCAGAGGTGCCAAGGCTTTTGTGAATATAAGTGCCTTGTGATACTGTTGCCAGTGGTCATTCTCAATAATCCTTTTTCTTATGTTTGATTTTACAAATATTGGACATGCCTGCACAGTTGAATGCACTCTGTACCCACACCCATAATTCCCAACCTTTGACAGCAAGATGTCTGGACAAGGGCAGAAAGAAAAGTGGAACAAAGGCACAATGATAGGCATGTGTTGTAACTATTGCCCTTACATACTGAGAAAGTTGGTAGGGTGAGGGGTTTGCAATAGCGGGAACTGTCTGAAGGTTATGTATTCGGAAACAGTAATGTCTGTCTTATTTTGTAACATCACACTTCAATTATATGTAACTAACTTGCCATAAAAACACAAGTTTACATAGAAAGGATGAAACCTCTAGCCAAACACCTGGACAACCTGCCAAAAGATGTACAGGTCAGAGGTATGCAAACACAAGGTTATGACATAGCAGGTTAGAAAGATAACACACAAGCAGGAGATCCCCAGCCAGTATATCACAAGGTTGCTGGACTGTTCACACAGTTGTGTGTCATTACTACACTGGCTGTAGCTGCACCTCACAATTGGTCTTGTTGGGCAAGAATTTACATAGCTGCCCTCATAATGTTGGTCTATACATCATACAACTAGTATTCCTCTGGTAAAGCACTGTGATGATCTGAGGATATCTGGCAATAGGTAATGACACAATACAGTGCAGTTTCAGACTACAGATATGTCAGAAAATGTCTGCTAAACAAAACAAGTACCCTGAGGAAAGTCCTGTGTAAACTTGAGAGGTATGGCAGTAGCACACAAAACCCTAGACTGGAGTATACCTATCTTTGGAATGGAGTCCCACCCTAACTATAGAAGGTCACACTGGGGATGCTCCTACACTTAGAGAATCACAGGACATGTTGAAACCTACATTGGAATATATGACTGTATTGTGTATATATGTCCATGCATAAAGACAGCTATGTACACCTCAACTGCCCCCCCCCACACACACACATCAGATAGGATTACCCTCTGCTAGCTGTAGGTGGCCCATATGTGATATATCTGCATTTGTTGCATGAGATTTCTGGAATTCAACGCTTTCTGGAATTCATAAATTCCAATGCCCTGGATCAACTTATCCACACCCGCACCAGAGGCAACAATATCCTAGACCTAGTCATTACCAACATGAGTGACAGGTGTTCTACACCTGAAGTCAACTCCTCGTTCATCAAATCCGACCATAAGCTAATCACCCTAGATATCCATATCCTGCCCCCACCCCCCATTAAGGAAACCACAGTAAAAAATTTCTCCAAAGCCAACGTCATGCTTCTTAAGACAGAAGTGGCGAACTTCATGACACCCATGCAGATGGACAATACAGTTACAACTGCTGAATCTTACACAAATGCACTCTATAAGCACTTACATGAGTGCATGGATCGTGCTATCCCAAACAGAACCAAGATGCTATCCTCCAAAAAAAGGAAGCCAATCTGGTGGTCCCCTGCCATAAACAAACTGTACAGCAGAAGGAGGAAACTTGCAAAAGAGCATAAAATCCCATGAGTGGAGGAGCTCCCTAGACAGCCTCAGTAAGAAGCTGAGATCCCTTATAAGATCCTCCAAAGCTAGCTACAAAAATAAAATTGCCACTGATTCTAAGGACAACCACAACGCATTCTATAGCTATATCAAGAATCTCAATGGCAACACCCAGATCTGCTCTGAGTTACAGCACAACGGCATGAAAATTACAGAACCAACTGATATAGCCAACATCCTGACAGATAGGTTCAGTGCTAACTTTACCCCCCTCTCACCCCCTAACGGGCCCAAATCTATACAGGAAGACTGCAGAGTCCCTGTAATCACAACTATGCAGGTAAAAGCTGCACTCTCTAAAGCCAAAAACACAGCATCCATGGGACTGGACAACATCCCAGGCTGCGTTTTACATGAGCTTCAGAACAAACTGGCTCCCCACCTAAGCACCATGTTCAATAATAACCTCACATCAGGCTTTGTGCCCACTGAATGGTGCACAGCAACAGTTATCCCACTCTACAAAGAAGCGGGAGCCACCACTGATCCCGGGAACTATCGCCCTATTAGCCTGACAAGCCTGATCTGCAAGGCCATGGAAAGTATCATCATGGAACTCATAAACAAAGACATTGGTAACCTCCAAACACTGGACCCCTACCAGTTCAGATTTGTGAAAGGCCGATCATGCCTCCTGAACCTGATCGACTTCTTTGAGGCAGTCACCAAAGCTGTAGATGAGGGTAAGGTGGTTCACACAGCCTATCTTGACCTCACCAAGGCTTTCAACACCATCCCTATTCTGGAATTATAGCTAAACTCACTAAACTAGGTATAAATCCCTGTGTCACAAGATGGGTTGCCAACGGGCTCACTGACAGAACCCACACTGTAAAAGTTGCAGACCCCAAATCTGACTTCAAACCAGTGACAAGTGGAGTATCACAGGGTTCAGTCCTGGGACCTCCCCTGTTTGGTATCTACTTCTCTGAAGTACAGACTAACACAGAAGGCCTCTGGCTAACAAAGTTCACAGATGACTGCAAACTAGGAGCCATAGTTGAGTCCCCAAATGATGTGGACAACCTACAGAAGGGCCTCACTGAGACAGAAGCCTGGTGTCAGAGCCATGGCCTCAAGCTCAATGCCAAAAAGTGCATTATCATCCCCTTTGGTAAAAACTCTGTACCCATGAACTACCCCATAGGCAGCAGTCTACTTAACACTGAATGTGTGATAAGAGACCTTGGGACCCAGGTGGACAGTAGTCGCTCTGTTAATAATCACATCACCACAGTAGTCAGGAAGTCCTTCTACATGGCACACCTCATTACAAAAGGGTTCTCATCCAGGAAAAAAGAGGTCATTGTTCCCCTCTACTCGACACTCATTGGACCCATTATAGAGTACAATGCCTCTTTTGGAATGTACCTCACAAGACATCTGCAGCAGCTGGAAAGGCCACAGAAGTACCTCACAAAGAGGATTACTGGTCTCAAATAGATGTCCAACACTGACCATCTCAAAAATACTCTAGCTTTATTCTGTAGCATATCGCCTACTCCGAGGTGATCTCTGCCTAACATGTAAAGCTATGTCAAACCCAGAGCTGTTGGACATGCTACACCTAAAGAGATCCCTATCCCTCTGAGCTACATGCTCTAGGGACCTAACCCTTGTCACCACAATAAACAGGACATGCTGGATGGATAGATTCCTGTCCCAGAGACTTCCCATAGTCTGGAACAAGCTACTCATCCATGTCAAGCAAAGTTCCTCATTAGCACTCTTCAAGAAAAATCTTGATGAGTGGATGGGAAATAGGAAATACACCCCTGGGATCACTTCTATGGCTCTGCTCAACAGTGGCACAGGAAAATAACTTTCATGGGTGGCATAAGCCAGAGAACCTTGTTGGCTAGGCTTATGTAAGCCCTTGGGCCAATAGTCTAGTACCTACCTATAAACCTATGAACCTATGAGATACACACACACACACACACACACACACACACACACACACACACACACACACACACACACACACACACACATATATATCTGGGCAACAGATAACATATGTCAAGCATACACATACATAGATGTGGGGAACTGAGAGACAGACAGTGATACAGAGAGACAGAGGGAGACACAGACAAACAGAGTCACACACATGGATACCCTGAATGGCAAACAGTGATGTCCTGCTGTGGACAGTGGCATACCAGTGGTAAACAGTCGCACATGCCAGCATAAAAGGTGAGCCCCATGTGTAACAGAGCTGAGTTTGAGTTTATAATATCACATCATTTGCATGTGTGTGTGTGTGTGTGTGTGTGTGTGTGTGTGTGTGTGTGTGTGTGTGTGTGTGTGTGTGTGTGTGTCTCCATAGGACCAAGTATTAGGAGACTCTTCCCACTCAGTACACTTCACATTGCCCTACTTCACAAGATCTGCTGCTTTCATTCACCTTAGAAGTATCATTGGACACCAACCACCCATGTAAGCTCTGTTTCTCATGCAATGACTGCGTAACACTATAGTAAAATAACTAGATAGATAGGGGTTCTAATCTCAATACTGCCAAGAGTGTGTGTGTGTGTGTGTGTGTGTGTGTGTGTGTGTGTGTGTGTGTGTGTGTGTGACAGTTGTGTATGTGAGAGTGAGGGTGTTTGTGTTTGTTTGTTTGTTTGTTTGTTTGTTTGTTTGTTTATAGATGAAACAGTTTTAGGCCATTCCCACCCACAACACTTCCCAGTGCCCCACCTTATCAGTCCTGCTGATGTCATTTCCCTTATTGACACCTTTGGCCAGCTGTTAGCCCAGTAAGCTCCATAGCATATGTGATAACTTCATAACCCAACAGTACAAATCACTAGCTTGACAGGGGTTCTAATCTCAGATCTGGCAAATGAGTGTGTGTGTGTGTATGTTTGCAAGAAGAAGTATTTTGATAAGTCTCCCACCCACTGCCCTACTTTATCACTCCTGATGATGTCATTCCCCTTATCAAAACCTTTGGCTAATTGTCAGCCCAATAAGCTCTATAGTATGTGTGATAACTGTGTAACACAATAAAGCAAATGACTAGCTAGACAGGGGTTCTAATCTCCGATATGACAAATGAGTGTGTGTGTATGTTGGTAAGAAGAAGTATTTTGATAAGTCTCCCACCCACTGCCCTACTTTATCAGTCCTGCTGATGTCATTCCCTTTATCAGCTCCTTTGGCCAGTTGTCAGCCCTGTTAGCTGTGTAGCATGTGTGATAACTGCGTAACACAATAATACAAATCACTAGCTAGACAGGGGTTCTAATCTCAGATCTGGAAAATTAGCATGTGTGTATGTTGGTAAGCAGAAGTATTTTGATAATTCTCCCACCCACTGCCCTACTTTATCAGTCCTGTTGATGTCATTCCCCTTATCAGCACCTTTGTCCAGTTGTTAGCCTAGTACACTCTGTAGCGAGTGCAATAACTGTGTAACACTATAGTAGAAATAACTAGATAGGGAGGTGTTCTACTCACAGATCTGCTAAATGTGTGTGTGGGTGTCTAAATGTGTGTGAAAGTATGTATGTTTGTAGGAAGAAGCATTTTGATAAGTTTCCCATCTACTGGCATACTTTATCAGTCTTACAGATGTTATTGCTCTTATCAGCACCTGCGGGCAATTGTCAGTCCAGTAAGCTCTGTAGTACATGCGATAACTGGATAACACTATAGTAAAAATAACTAAGTAGGCAGGGATTCTACTCTCAGTTCTGACAAATGTGTGCGTAGGTGTATAAGTGTGTGTGTAACTGTGTATGTTTGCAGGAAAAAGTATTTTGATAATTTACCCAACCACTGCCCTACTGTACCAGTCATGTTGATGTCACTCCCCTTATAGGTTCATAGGTGTGTACCAGGCTAATGGCCCTGGAGCCATTACAGGCCTAGCCTATAGAAGTGCCTTGCCATTGTGCCACCTGATGTTAGTTCCCAGTGACCCCATCAAGTAGAGTCACTGGAATGATCCTTGGGGTGAACATTCTATTACCCATCCACTCATCAATATCTCACTGAAACAGGGTCATCTAGGTGCTTTGCTTGACAAGTATGGGAAGTCTTTTCCAGGGCATGTGCAGTCTCTTGGTGAGGAACCTGTCCCTCCAGCATGTTGTGTTGATTGTGGCAATGAGGTTGAGGTCCTTGCAGTGTGTGGTGCAGATAGATTGGGATGTCTTTAGATGTAGCATATGTAAAAGAGCTGGGTCAGACATGGCTTTGCAAGTCAAGCAGAGATTGCCTCTAAGTAGATGATATGAGATTGAGAATAGCTGGAGTCTCTTGAGTTTGTCTGTGTAAGACATGTGTTTAATGCCTAGAATCCTCATTGTGAGGTACTTCTGTGGCCTCTCCAGCTGTTGCAGGTGTCTATTGAGGTACATGCCAAATGGGCCATTATACTTGATGATTGGTGTAATGAGGGAAGAGTACACAGAGATGATGACCTCCTTCTTCCTGGATGCAAAACCCTTGGTAATGAGATGTGCCACATAGAAGGATTTCCTTACCACAGTGGCAATGTGGTGATTAAAGGAGAGGTTGCTGTCAACCTGTGTCCACAGATCTCTTATAATGCCTACACTGCTCGGTGGGCTCCCATCAATGTGGTACTTAGTGGGCACTGAGATTTTACTAAAGGGGCTGATGATGCATTTTGTGATGTTAAGCTTCAGGCCATGGTTTCCACACCAGTCAGTGGTCTCAGTGAGGCCTTTTGTTGGATGCCTGCATCACTTGTAGAGTTAATGATGGCTCCCAGATTGCAGCTGTCTGTGAACTTGGTCAACCAGAGTTCCTTTGTGTTGGCTTGGACTCCTGAGAAGTACATGCTGAACAGGAGACTACTCAGGACTGATCGCTGTGGTACTCTACTCATGATTGGCTGGCAGTCTGACTTGCACCTCACTAATTTCACACTGTGTGTTCTATCTGTGCACCAATTTGCAACCCCCTCTAGTGACATAGGGGTTTATGCCTAGTTTGGTGGGTTCATTCATAATTCCTGACTGAGGAATGGTATCAAGAGCCTTGGTCAGATTGATGTAGGCTGTATGCAGTTCCTTACTGTCCTGGTGATTGACTCAAAGAAGTCAACCAGATTGAGCAGGCAGGATCTCCCTTTCACAAAGCCAAACTGTGTGGAGTCCAGAGTCAGGAAATTACCTATATGTTTGTCGATCAGGTCCCTGTTGATGTGCTCCATAGCTGTACATATCAGACTAATCAGGCTAATGGAGTTATAATTCCCAGGGTCTGTAGTTGACACACCTTTATGGAGAGGGATGACTGTAGAATGCACCATTTGTGAGGGACAAAGCATGAAGTGAGGCTGTGACTGAACAGGGCACACAGAGTTTGTGTCAGGTATCTTTGTAGTTCATGTAGAACACAGCCAGGGATAATGTGGGGTCCCATGGAAGCTGTATTCTAGCCCATGGACAATGGAGGTGTAACCTGGTTGGCAGTAATCCCGGGTGCCTGGCATTCTTCTGGCATTCTGATTGTTGACCTAGGGGGAGGAATGGGTAAATCTGGCACTGAATGTGTTGGCAAGAATGTTGGCAATATCTGTTGGTTTAGTATAGGAGATAGCATTGTGCAGTAACTCAGAGCACTTCTGGGTATTGGCGTGGAGGTTCTTGATATCACTAACAAAGGATTTGTGATTGTTATTAGTGTCTGCTGTAAATCTGCAGTCATAGGAGGCTTTAGATGATTTGATGAGGGATCTCAAGTTGTTGTTGAGGCTAATAAGGGAGTTTCACCACTCTCAGGACTCCACCTTTTTCTGCAACAGATTCTTCCTTCTGTTGTACAGGTTATTAATAGCAGGGGACCACCAGAATAGCCTCCAGTTTTTGGAGGAGAGTGACACGGTTTTGCTCTGTATGGCTAGTTCCATGCATTGATGTATATGCTTGTAGAGTGCATTAGTGTATGATTCAGCAGTCATGCAGGTATTTTCCATTGGCATGGCTGCTGTGAAGTTAGCCACCTCTGTTCTTATGAGTCCAAAGTCAGCTTTGGAGAAGTTTTTCAAGGTGGTTACCTTTGTGGGGTGTGTGGGTGAGATGTGGATTTCCATGGTGATTACTCTGTATTGGATCTGACCAGGTAGCAATTGACTAATGTTGCCAAGCAATGGTCCCATATGTTAGCAATCAACACAGAAAAAGGATGTTGCTTCCTCTACTGTGTGTCAGAATGAGCTGGTCCTGATGAACTCCAGGAAGCACTGGGCCAGTGTATTGGTGCTTGAGTATCTCACCTAGTTGATGGAGGGGTAGTTGAACTCTTCTAGAATGAGAGTGTTAGTTGGACCTTGATAGTTTCCAGAGTGTTGAAGAATGTGGATTGAGAGTCTAGGGACATGGATGTGGACCTATAGCAGGCTATGACCTGGACGCACTATTATCCAATGTCAGTTGTACCTGAATTATCTCAGATGCTCTATGCTGTGATACTACTCTGGATGTGTGCATATCCATTATTAGTATGGAGGCACCACCACCTTTGTAGCTGTGGTTCATGTTTTGGGCTGACAGGTGTGGAATGAGTTATAGACTGGTAGTACAGGGGTGCTGTCTGCTGCTGCTGTAAACCAGGTCCCCATTGCAGCACAAATGTCAATGTTCTCCATTTTGAGGAGTGCTTCGAGTGGCTGCATCTTGAGATGTAGATGTCTAGTGTTGAGCAGCATGACCCTCAGATTGCATATATGTATAGCTGTTATGGTGGTAATTTGATTTGGAACACCGCCTAAAAAGGAACTATAGGGGTGACAAGGCACTTAGCCAGTACATGAAAAGCCAGGGGTAACAGATGCAGGCCATTTCTGGCAAGCAATTGCAGTCTGTCAATCATGTCATCCCAAGCAGACAGATACTGGATCCCATGAGAGTGACAGCAGACACTTAAGCCAATTGTTGAAGTCAATCATTTGTTGTTTGTACTGTGGTATCATTCTGAGTGACAGTAGTATAGTACTCAGGCTACTATCATAACTGCCTGGCCCACATAATCTGAGAGCTCCACCATGTCTCTTTTCATATAGTCCATGGAGGTGCATCTCAGTTCATTTGCACACACATGGACAATGACAGAGTGATACTTGTAGTTGTTGTAGAGTGACATGACTGGGTATGTTATGTGTTGGATTCTGGCACCTGATAGACAGCTGAGTGTTACCTCCTCCATGTTCAATCTAGTGAGTGTGACATCTGTGTGCCTCACTATTGATTCACCTATGATTACTGTATCAGGCTAGGTGGTTGGCCTTTGGGGATAAGGTTGAGGTGCACACTGTGTAGGTGAGATATGTGTCCTGTGGTTTGTGCTGTGCTGTGGTGGTTGAGTGAGTGTCTGTATTGGTGGTCTCCGCTGTTTGGGTAAATGTCTATTGAGTGCCTCTGTGAAGGTGGGTGTGAGGTTATTGTTTGTCAGAGCTGTGATAGTGGGTGTTCTGGAGGGGTATGTGTTCCATGTGGTGTGTTGCAGGTGTTGACCTTTCTCCTCTTGACCAGCTAGTCCAGTCTTCGCTGGAGAGTGCATATCTTTCAATTCGGTGATATGGGGGTATCCCTCACAAGTCTGAGTGTTGGGAGTTTAGAGGAGAAGGTTGTCTGTGTACATAAGGCAGTTGCAACAGTGCCTCAGAATGCCCAAAATATACCAGACTAATGGGCGAAAGCACAGAGAACTGAACTTTAATCATGCCAGGAAGGGGTGGTCATAACTACTAAGTACTGGAGCTAATTCTGTAAGGAACAACTATTGCTGATGGCTCTCAGGTGTGCTAAAATAATTGCTAAAAAAACTTGTTGAAGTGTAAAGCTATTAGGCTACTTGAAGTGCAGGAGAGATAACTAGCAAGATCTAAGGGGAAAACTGAAGGCAGACTTTCTGGCATCTGTAACAGTTTGCCTCAGCTTGGCAGTTATCTGCACCTTTGGCCAATTGTCAGCTCAGTGAGCTCTGTAGCACTTGTGATAACTGTGTAACACTATAGTACAAATAACTAGATAGGCAGGGGTTCTAATCTCAATACTGGCAAGTGTTGGTGTGGAAATCATATACTGTGTGTGTTATACCATTTTGAGTTGTGTACCACCCTGTTAACTTCCCATCATCCTACTTTACTAGGCCTGCTGATGTCATTCACCTTAAAAGTACCTTGGAACTAGGTGAAACTATATAATCGCCGTGGCATGTCTCATAACTGCGTAACACTATTGTAGAAATAACTAGATAGATAGGGGTTCCAATCTCACTACTGGTGTGTGTGTGTGTGTGTGTGTGTGTGTGTGTGTGTGTGTGTGTGTGTGTGTGTGTGTGTGTGTGTGTGTGTGTGTGTGAGTGTGTGTGTGTGTGTGTGTGTGTGTGTGTGAGTGTGTGTGAGTGTGTGTGTGTGTGTGTGTGTGTGTGTGTGTGTGTGTGTGTGTGTGTGTGTGTGAATCATATACTGTGTATGTTATACCATTTTGAGTTGTGTACCACCCTGTAAACTTCCCATCACCATATGTTACGAGGCCTGCTGATGTCATTAACCTTAGAAGTACCTTGGGACTAGGTGAAAATATGTAAGCGCTGTGGCATGTCTGATAACTGTGTAACAGTGTAGTAGAAATAACTAAATAGTTAGGGGTTCTAATCTCACTACTGGCAACTGTATTTGTGTGAGAATCATGTACTGTGTGTGTTATACCATTTTGAGCTGTGTACTAACCTGTAAACTTCCCATCACCCTACTTTACAAGGCCTGCTGATGTCATTCATCTTAGAAGCACCTCGGGAGTGGGTGAAGCTATGTAAGCTCTGTGGTGCATCTGATAACTGTGTAACACTATAGTAGAAATAACTCAATAGACAGGGGTTCTAATCTCACTACTGGCAACTATTTGTGAGTTTTTGGGTGAAGAGCATATCCTGTTCAGCTGATTTCCTTCTGATTTGTGTACCATTCATGCCTGTTTATCACCTCCTGATGACATTACTTTATACAGCATGGTAACGCCATCTGCCTCACATGCAGCATGTTAAACCATTGTGCACACCATACCAGTCCTCTGTACAGATGTCTATGGAATATCCAAATGTATGCAACCTATATGTGGTCTGTGTCTCTTAACAATGTCCATGTATGTGAAATTGTTGCCAAATCAGCCACAGTGAGTATAGTGACACACAGGCCAGCATCAGGCATCATATCTGACTGAAACATCATGCAGATGCAACATCTGCTACACTATCACTTGTCCAGTCTTGTAGGAGCAATACATGACTCCACATCCTATTTCTGGTGGGTTATCTCACCATCCATGAAGGCATTCAGAACATTACATGTTGTAAGAGGTAGTGTGTTATGTCCCATGCATATAATCTATGTGGGTATGTCATGTGTATGTAGTTGTACAGTACATCAAGGTTTAAATGTAGGTTTACTAATCTGTCTATTGCCAACTGTGTTTATGTTACTGTGTGCACATCTCCTGTGTCAGCCCTTAGTTTGTGTATGCAAAAGATATACCATTTTGTCTCCCTGTTCCACCCAGTCAACTCAGGAATATATACCACAAACCTGTCATGCACAGTATCATGCATGCCCTCATCAACTGCATCAGGGTTGAGTGTATGGGAAAGAAATGGCAGGGACAACAGGTGTTGACAGATTAATCTGTTGCAGTTAATGTAACAGCTACGCTTGTGATGGACCTGCTGACAGTAATGCAGTAACCTGTTCTGTATGTATGAGCCTGTGGTACTACACAACACTGCACTGACATGTCTGAAGGCTACCTGTATGTGACAAGGGATATGTATGCAAGGTCACACTGTCTGACAACAGTGTCCCTCACACACTGCTGCATGCATACACACCTGGTACATGTACATATAAAGCTATACCTTACCTATGACATGGTCGGTATATTCCTACTCTGCCATACTCCCTCATGGGAATGTCTGCAGGGCCACAGCCTGCAGACACACAGACACCTGGAACACAAACAGAATACAGCATGTCAGACTACATTCAGTCTGTGATACTAACAATAATAATGCATCCTGGCTAATGCAGTACATACACCTGTATGTGTACCCATAACAAATGCAAGCAGACAGCACCTTAAATAGTATTACACAGCTACACAGTACTATATTCACCCTGTGCATCAGAACCATATTAGCATGTCCCTGCATCAATGGTATGATTGACATGGATATGGTATAGGTATCATCATATGCACAGGGTGTGGTGCAGTTTTGCCAGAGTCCTAGGCTGGGCCATACAGTTGACATCATGTGTGTGTGTGTTTGAAGATATATCCAATAGATGGGCTGTGTAGAGGTGCTATGTGTGTCTGGAGGTGACCTGCCTGTGATACAGATGTGTGTGTGTGTGTGTGTGTGTGTGTGTGTGTGTGTGTGTGTGTGTGTGTGTGTGTGTGTGTGTGTGTGTGTGTGTGTGTGTGTGTGTATGTATGCACACAATAATGCCATGTAGCTGCCCTATACAGGAGTGCATTGGACAGCTGTGGACCGTACATGGCAGGGTGTCTGTTTCACTGTCTCCAGCCATGGACACGGGAATTGGTCCTGCCAAGGGTATCAGTGGCACCAGCAGGCCCAAGGTCAGATGTAGTACAGCTTCCTGATGGTGACTGCTGTCTGCTGGATCCATGTCCCTGATGGGACCAGACAGGACCACGTGCCCATGGCCTGCTCCGGTGTGATGTGGACAGCAGTCCCCCTTCGGTAGTGCTGATGTCACTGACACAATGGGAATGTGAAGGTGCATGGACCCGTAGACTCTCAGCTGTTGGTGCTGACCTACATCCACATGGTTGATGCCCATCTCCCACCACACGCTATAGCACAGACATGCCATGGTCAAGGATTGCCAAGGTTTCACACCACTGTCTGCTCATGACCTCAGTATCTTGACATATGGCCTCAACAAGGTCATGTATGTCACCACATAAATCAGGAAGAGTTGCATCCACCACCCTGAGTATTTGTCTGGTGTGGCATTCACTACATGCCTGTGCATTCAAGACATCCCAAAACATGTGTCTGGTGACTCTTGCTGTGGCACTTGCGACAGCAGATTGATGACCAGTGGTCCTCCTGTGAACACTCCTGTCTATCCACCTGTGTGGGACCTTGCCTGCACTCTGGCTATGGCCAGTGTCTACACTTACACCTGCCATAGTCACCACACTAGCCTGTTCAATGCCACCATTTGCCAACTGTCCATCATCTGAGGTCACTGGTGACGGGGTATGTGTGGGCTTTGTCACTCTGTGCGGGGATGGTGTCAACAAGAGTGAGATGCCAACCAATGGCACAGATTCAGCCCCTGACAACCAATGGCACAGATTCAGCCCCTGACAACCACACCTGCACCTCACTATTTCTATCATCATTGTCAGAGTCTGCTGAATGACATCAGTTTCCATGCGGGAGGGAACCCAAACCCCATTGCCACATGTGAGGGGAAGACAACATATGTACATTAATACCTGCACTTTAAGGTTGGCTGACACACACACACACACACACACACACACACACACACACACACACACACACACACACTTAGAGGTGAGGTGGCACAAATTTGTTCTACAGACCACACATTACCCAAATGATGACATGCATGACACACGGCCCCCAACATCATGCATTACAGCCAGTTTTACTACATGTACTAACAATATAGAGGTCTGGGATATGTGATTCGTGTTAGTAGGTGATGGCCTTTCCCCAGCACAGACTGCACCCATGTACACATCATTGCTGTTCACCTGTATAACACAGTGGCAAGTACTACAGAACATACCTCACAACTGTACATATCCTCGCAGGATGTATAGCTGTCTGGCTCATATGTTTGCTCTGTTTCGCACAACCCCTGTGTTTCTATGATACATAACTGGGATGATATGAGGAGTGTCATCACTGATTAATCACATACATTTGAGCGTCAGACCTCCAAACCAGCAGTAAATGTATGGTCACACAATTCCTGTTATACCACTAACCTTCTAAGCTTACAGTGAATATGATAAGTGTACACAACCCTGTTAACATGCCATGTACTAGTAATATATGAGATGACAAAGCAGTAATGCATTCAAATATGTTATCCACCTTTCATGTGACATATGACCTGTGCAATCCAATTGATAAACAAACAGATGTGTTACATGAAAAATATAATGACTAAAATATGTACAATATGGTGTTTGCATAAATGTGAACACTCTTAAAATGATACTTTGTTGAACCACCTTGTAAGTGACTTACAACATTCACACTTCTTGTGAAGGTATCTATCAGCATGGCACACCTTGACTTGGCATTATTTGGCCACTCTTCCATGCAAAAGTCACCCAACTCTGTCAGATTGCAAGGGCGGCTCATGAACATTCCTCACCAGGTCACATTGGGGTATGCCTGGTGTAGGCTCTGGTTGGGCCAATCCATAACCATTAGTGTGTTCAGGTGGAGCCTTTCTTAGGTAGCTTTGGGTGTATGCTTCGGGTGTTTGTCATGTTGAAGGCTGACACCCCTCCCCATCTTCAGCGTTCTTGCAGATGCCTGATGGATTTTGGCCAGATGTGGGTGTTATCATGACTAAAGGCCCAGTTCTGGCTTAGGAACAGCATCCCCACAGCAAGCCACTGCCACCAGCGTGATTCACCATGGGGATGTTGGTGTTCAGGTTAAGAGGGGTGTTGCTTGTGCCCCATATATACCTTTTGGTATTGTGGCTTTGAGGTCAATCCATAGTCTCATTACACCATAACACATTTTCACACGTCCTTGGGAGACTTGATGTGCTGTATTGCAAACTATATCTACCCCTCAATGACTTTTGGTGTGGGGAACAGCTTCCATCTTCTGACCATACCCCATAGACCAGACATATGCAGAATATGAGAGAGTGTTCTCACATGTAGTACACAACACTAGCACTTGCAAGAGATTCCTGCAACTCCCTCAGTGTTGCTGTATGTCTACTGGCAGCCTCCTTGACAAGGTTTTGACATGTTCTGTCATCATTTTTGGAGGGACGTCGGGTTCTTTTCAACAGCACTGTTGTCCCATATTCAGTCCACATTTTGACAACTTTCTCCACTGTGTTCCATGGTGTATGCAATGCTGTGGTAATGTTGTGCCCTACTCTTGACGGATACCTTTCAAATATGAGATCCCTTTGCTGATTTGCTAGCTGTCTGCAAGCCATGGCTGTTGCAGTTGTAGGCAACTGAGCAAATGTCATGAATATCCTACTTGGGCAGCAGACTGTTATTTGTTGTTACTCAGAGTGCCTTTATTTGATGGAAGGTGTATACCCAAGCAGATTGAATGCTGTCAGTAAATCACAAGCTGCTGCAATAAAATATTATTTGAAGGGTGTACACATATATGAATCCAGCTTATTGTAAGGTTTGTATACTCCATATTTGATGACCAACAGATTGATTAGTTTTACAACTGAATTGTACATGTTATAGGTTACATTATAGGTTGGAAGTATCTATATCATGTTGTCGAACTTTTAAAAGTTTGAACGTCATATGGTTGATACCATATGATCAAACTTTTAAAAGTTTGAATGTTTCAATGGAGATCTCTGTACAGTGCAGAATGGGAAGATTTCTCTTTCTGCACTGTAGTGTGATCTTGGAGTTGGTATATTTAAAGAGTGTGGGGGGTGCAGGGGAGCTTACCCTCCTGCTTAAACCGTTCAGGTAAGTTTTTTCTTTGGTTTATTTTTTTATTACATTTTCGAACTTTTAAAAGTTCTATCATATGGTGTCGACCATATGACGTTTGAACTTTTAAAATTTTGATTATGTAATATAGACACGATTGGAAAAGGTGTGGACTGACATATTGTGGTCTCAATTTATATATATATATATATATATATATATATATATATATATATATATATATATATATATATATATATATCACAAACACCTGGCATCTTACCAGGGGTGTGTACACTGTTTATATCCACTGTATGAGAGTAATGTTTCACACATGTCCCTACCTTAGGCCATTTGTCCCCCCATTTTGTTGGTCTCTGTCCAGAAGTCTCACATTGACAGGTTATGAGGTATGCTACAGGGATGTTACATTTTCTTCAGATAGCCCCCTGTGGTGACCACTGTGATACAATGCAGTTAACCGTACCACAGGTGAACATGCACATAAAGCAATATGGCTATGAGTGACAGTTTTGTGCATGGTACATTGCATGGCCTTCACATGCCTGGGGTATTGGCAAACCACAACAGAACAATTCCATACTCACCAGCTTCAGGCTGCCATCCCACATGCAGACTGGATGGACCTAGATAGCTGTGGGAGAGAAGTATTGTCAGCCGACTCACATGTGGCATTGGTACAGGATGGATGCAGCATGTCTGCACATTTACAGTACAACCCCCAATACTACACAATTTGCGGTCCTTCACCATAGATTTGCACTTCTGTGCATTAGAAATCCCCATCCACACCTGCAATCTGACCTGACACATGCACATAAATACTCTATAAATACAAGTATGTCTGCTACACTAGTCTAGTAATCTCCACTGGGGCCTCACTTGCACACTCCTCATCCATTGTCTGGGTGCCACCCACCTCCAGCATGTGAGAGGTCTGTACCCTGATGTTGTCCTGGGATGGGTGCCCTGAGGTTGCCAAGGAGCTCCTCTGTGGGTCTCAGTGGGGGCTGCATGGGTGGGCCCCCACCTGTGGCTGTGTGGTCCCTGGCCACTACAGCAGCCCTTCGCCGGGCATCGCATATGAGGTCATTTGCATGATTTTGGACCTGATTGTATGTATGTGTGTGCAGGCCGACATCATTTACCCTGTGGACTAGGTCATGCCACAGGCCAGTCCTCTCCCACAGATGTTGCTGGCTCTGACCAAACATTATGGCATGGTTCTGTAGTATGCTTCTCTGATTATATTTGTCTCAGCAGCTGAGAAAGTAGACCTTTGCTGATGCGGCATTGCACCTGGAAGACATAAAAAGGGAAACATATCACAACACCTCATACATTTGGCAACAGTATGTACAGAACCTGCACAGCTACATTGAATACCAGTAGCCACCACTCAAAAATCACAACATACCCCTGTAATCTATCAGCACTGTATCTGCTTGTATTGCATTGCTGGTCCTGATGTGTCATATTCCCCACAATGAGGACTAGTTAATTTCATATTCCTCAACTCCTCATTCATGTCTGTGTAGAGGGATGACATTGGCCATCTTCAATGTGGATAGGGTGTGGAAAGTGTCAAGGCTTGGTGTGACTACAGTGTATAATGGAGCTGCCTGAGTTCATATATCATGCAGACAGGGATGCTATCAGGTCCCATTGATACTTATTTTTGTTGTCTTTTAGTAGGCAATATGTACCTGCTCACTGTTGATGAGGGGGGTGTGAGGGGTGTGCATATCCACCTATAGTGATGCTGAGCCAGGGGGTGATGTTTGCCCTAAATATTGTAGCTATGTTGTGTGTGCATGTGGTCTGATTGACCACCATTACAGGGTGGGTTGGTTTGTTGCCTTTGAGATTGCAGACATATGTGAAATTGACCTTGTGATTGGCCTTGGTGGATGTGTCCAATTTGTACTCATAGTTAGCCTTACAGTACTCCACCTGTGACCTTATATGCTTGATCAGACAAAGGCTGATTTGATGCCAAGTGGGTGCCAGGTCCTAATTTGCCCTATGCAGCCAATATAGGAACCAAGTTTGTGGTTTGTGTATTGCTGCTATCCAGCAAAGGGGATTACTCTATTTTTGTGGAGGCAAGTTTTACGAGTAAGGTATTCCTGAGTCCATACAGCTACATTGGTGTTCATATAGCTGTTTGTAGTAGGCATGGACACACAGTCATAACACAGCTGGACACCTCTCCAATTTCAAACAGATAATCATGCTTATTGTAGTATCCATGGCTGAGTCAGGGCAATGCAACAACCAGTAGCTGTAGAAATGTCACTCTGTTGGATGCACAGTAACTAAGATTACACACGTGTACAACATGTACAGCTTATTTAACTGACATTTTGCATCCCATGTCTGTTGTCATGAGGTGGCCAGATAAACCTACTCATACTGACATGTGCACAGGTAATACCTGATATACAGTTCTGTTCTATGTCAGTATGGCACACTGTATTCACACTCTTGCTGCCCAGTCATCCCTCTCAACCCGTTAGAGTAGGACATCTGTAGGATGCCACACATACATGGGGGGCAATGGAACATCATTAGTGACACTGTCTTAATATTGCTGTGACAAACTTGAGTAATTCAGTAGCACAGTAGCCTTTGCATTGACAGACATACCCTGGAGGATGTCCAACACTCATATGGCAGGAAGAGAGGAGAAAGGCTAGGAGTGTGGTAGTAAGGGTAAGAACTTTTAATGTTGGCAGTATGACTGGCATAGGAATAGAGCTAGCTGATATGATGGCCATAGGAAGGTAGATGTATTGTGTGTGCAAGAGACCAGATGGAAGGTGAATATGGCTAGGTGTATCGGAGCCAGGTCACAATTGTGCTATCAGGGTGTGGATAGGAGGGGAAAGGGGGTTGGAGTTATCCTGATGGAACAGTATGCCAAGGATGTTTTTGGAGGAAGACATGACTGTCTGATAGAGTGATGTTTATGAATCTGGAAATGGATGGTGTAATGATGAATGTTGTTAGTGCATATGCTGCGCAAGTTACTGGTGCAGTGGATGAGAAAGAGGAAAGGTAAAGTCAGCTGGATGAGATGGTGATGACTTTACCCAAGGGTGAGAGAGTGGTGATTGCAGCAGATCTCAATGGCCATGTTGGTGAAGGGAACAGAGGGGATGAGGAAGGGATGGGCATGTATGGTGTTAAGCAAAGGAATGCAGACGATGAGATGGTACTTGATTTTGCAAAAAGGATGGACATGGCCGTGGTGAATATATACTATAACAAGAGGGAGGAGCATAGGGTGACATACAAGAGTAGAGGGAGATGCACACAGGTGAAATATATCCAATGTAGAAGGGCCAGCTTGAAGGAAATTGGAGACTGTAAAGTGGTGATGGGGAAAGTGCAGTTAGGCAGCAGAGACTGTTGGTCTGTAAGATAACGTTGATGATCAAGAAGAGGAGGAGTGTGAGGGCAGCACTAAGGATCAGATGGTGGGAACTGGAAAAGGGTGATTGTGAGGTGGAGTTCAGGGAAGAGTTAAGACAGGCACTGTGCGGCAGTGACAATTTACCAAATATCTGGGTAAGTACAGCAGAGCTAGTGAGGGAGACTGCTAGAAAGGTGCTTGGTGTGACATGTTGACAGTTTACCAAGGAGGAATTAAGTATAGCTATGAAGAGGATGAATACTGGAAAGCCTGTTGGTCCACATGGCATACCTGTGGTAGCATGGAGGTGTTTAAGGGAAATGGCAGTGGTGTTTTTCACCAGATTGTTTAATGATATCTTGGAAAGTGAAAGGTTGCATGTGGATTGGAGAGAAAATGTTTGTGTACCATTTTAAGAATAAGGGTGATGTGCAGAGCTGTAGTAACTACAGAGGGATAACATTAATTAGTCATAGCATGAAGTCATGGGAAAGAGTAGTGGAAGCTAGGTTAAGCAGTGCGGTGATGATTAGTGGTCAGCAGTATGTTATCATGCAAGGTAAGGGCACTGCAAATGCAATGTTTGCTCTAAGAGTGTTAATGGAGTAGTACAGAGAAGATCAGGAGGTGCTTTTTGTCTCTCTGGATATAGCGAAAGGATATGACAGGGTGAGTAGAGGGGAGTTGTGGTATTGTATGAGGAAGTCATGAGTCACAGAGTTATATGCAAGACTGGTACAGGATATGTACAAGAGTGGTGTGACAGGGGTGAGACCTACAGTGGGGGTGACAGATGCATCTAAGGTGGAGGTGGGATGACATCAGGGATCATCTGTGAGCCCTTTCTTATTTGCAATGGTGATGGACAGGTTGACAGACAAGATCATACAGGAGTCCCTGTTGACTATGATGTTTGCAGATGACATTACTGATGACGTACTGAGAGTAAGGTACAGATTTAGGAGACCCTGTAGAGGTGGAGATATGCTCTAGAAAGAAGAGGAGTGAAGGTCAGCAGGACTAAGAATATATGTGTGTGACTGAGAGGGAGGTTAGTGGAATGTTCAGGATGCAGGGAGTAGAGTTAGCAGTGGGGGATGAGTATAAATGATTGGGATCAACATATCAGAGTGATGACGACTGTGGAGGATAGGTGAAAAAGAGAGTACAGGCAAGATGGAGAGGGTGGAGAAGAGTGTCAGTACTGATTTGTGACAGACGAGTACCAGTAACAGTGAAAGGGAAGGTCTAAAACAGGGTAGTGAGACCAACTATGTTATATGGGTTGGGGACAGTGTCATTGACAAAAAGGCAGGAGTCACAGTTGGACATGACAGAGTTACAGATGTTACGATTTGCACTGGTTGTGATGAGGGTGGACAGGATTAGCAATGTGTATATGACAGGGTCAGCCCATTTTGGATGGTTTTGAGACAAAGCCAGAGAGGCAAGATTACATCAGTTTGGATATGTGCTGCAGAGAGATGCTGAGTATATTGGGAAAAGGATGGTAAGGATGAAGCTGCCAGGTAAGAGGACAAGAGGAAAGCTTCAGATAAGGTTCCTGGATGTGGTGAGAGAGGACTTGCAGGTGGTTGGTATGACAGAGCGGGATGGAGAGGACAGGCAGAAATGGCAACACATGATCCACTGTGGCGACCCCTAACAGAAACAGCCAGAAGAAAAAGAAGGAGATGTTATAATGTCAGTCTTCACAGATTTACCAATGATTTGCCAGACATAACACAACTGTATGAGGAAATAACTACAAATATGAGGCACACATATGGTCAGCGTGCATAACACTGGACAGTTTAATGGTATGAGCTCAGTATATTGCATACAGTTCAACACACACATATGCAACAGTACGTTATTATGCAAATGCCATGTATAGGTTTCTCACATTTCTGAGACAACCAAGTATATCATAGTTGTATTCACAAGTAAGATATAGCTATGTACAACATCCCAGTAGCTGGCCTAGCATTGTCACAGTGAGTATTGTTCAACACACACTGCAGTAGTAGTCATATGTGAGCCATCCTTTCCTTGGATGACTCAGGGGTTGACCTATGATCTATGTCACTACAGACAGACCCAGATGCTATGGCCATAGGTTCTGATCAGCAATATATCAGTACAGCAAGTCTTGTTGAGACATATATGTTACAATTCCTATTTCCCATTCTTACATATTTGACATACCTGTTTGTTTTATTCAAGTGTAGGTGGTTATGCCCTGCTTGGTTTTTATGTTTCTTTTCACTGTTTCTCTCTCTCTCTCTCTCAAGGATGTAGGGTGCACATCTGTTTTGCCTAGGCAGCAGCTTGCCTTTTCTAGGTAATGCTCATAAGCAGCTGATGGCCTGTGCACCAATTGGTGTCCCCTACTTGATAATTGCATGCAGGACAGCTGTGTTGTTGTTCATATAGCCAATGGCATGGTAACACACTCCTGTCATTGAGTACATCATGTGAGCATCAGCCCTTTTCCTTGCCAGTGAGGAAAACGTCATGGAGGTGTGTGAACAACAGCATCACAGAGGGTATTTGAAAATACCTCTTACAACCAAAACTGTGGAGACAGGCCAACAGAATGGGGAGAATATTCCAGACATAGGGGCAGAATGTAAGTATTGCTGTTATAAATTTGGATTAAAGCTAGTCTAACATGGTTTGTGTGGACATGGAGTTCCTTAGTGATTTTAACTCTGACAGTGTTATGTGTTTGACATAACTCTCACCTGTAGGGCTATCTGCAGAATGGCTAGAGTTTGGACTCCTATGTTTGGTGTGTTCCTCAGACATTTTTTGTCTTTGGAAAATCAGTAGCATACTCTGGGGATTGAAGTCAGTAACTGCTAACATCCATTTGTGTTTCTGGCATCATATGTCTCAGAAAAGATATGTTACAGCTAACCCTGTTACAACAGCAACATTCTCAATTTTATAACAGCAATATTTCAAGTATGCCCCTGTTTTTGGGCCTCTGTCCCACAATTATGTCAGGCTTTGTCCAGATGTCATACAGTAAGAGGTTGATAGGTATGGTATATGATTATTTATTGCCTACATTGCTAACATTATCCCAGTCATGTATCAGACTGCCAGACATGTTATGTGGAAGAGGCCTTATATATGAGGGGAAATCCTGGACATTCTGTAGGACTCTGTACAGTTGAGAGGTCTGTGTATTTCTGGCAATTGTGGACAGACTTTCAGGATTGTGTGGCAGTGTATTGTGTCAATGTTATTTGGCCTGTGTAGGGAGGGAGGTGGATGTATGTCACTTTTCTATCTGCCTGTGCATGGTGCTTCTGTTTCTGGTGGTCTATCAGCTGTATATGTTTGTAGGGGCAGACTGAGACCTGTCCCATACCACAGTCAGGCATCATAGTACACTGAGAATTGGGCCAGTATATGTGGGGGTAGTGTATGAGTGGCAAAACTGTTGAGATGTTTTTATTCACACAGTCCTTAAACTGTACTGTTCCTTTGGCTTACTGGTATATCACTGTGACTGTGGTTGAATTGGTTGTGGGTATGCACTTTTACACTGGTGTCTGTTTTTCGGTGCTGTGAAGTCCCTATAGTGCCTGATATATTTGCTAATACATGTGTAATTCCCCCTAGCAGATTTGGGTTAGTGTTGTGTTAGTCTGACTGTAGTTTGGACAGTACTTGGTGACATGCTTAGCAGCTGAGTGTAGTTTCCCTAATGTGATGTTATTTCCAGATATTTGTAGAACGTAGTGTTGCCTGGCCCCCATAAGTGTTGTGTATTTCTTACACATCAGTGGGCTGATGTGAGGATTTCAGTCACTAACTAGTGGGAAGTAATTTAGTGTTGGACTTATGCTATTTCAGTCAATATATGTTAGGACAGACATGAGGGTGTTACTGCAGCAACTGTGTCAGCTTATCTACTCCAGTATTTCAGATATGTCCCTATTTCCATGGCTTTCTCCCCCCACTTTGTCAGGCCTGGCCCAGGTTCATTGCACTAAGGAGTTCTGAGCCTACCTTGGGACTGTCTGGATTGTTGCAGTATGTCCAGGTTTATTGCTCATATTTCTAGTCTGTTCCACAGATGCATTATTTTCATATCCCTGGTAAATCACTGTGAGGATCTGAGGATTTCTGACAGTAAATGATGACATACATTTCAGTTTCAGAACCCACATCCTTCAGAACATGTATATTGAAACAAACCCTGTCACTCTGGCAACATTCTACATTTATAAGAGTGATATTTATATTATATATATGTCTGTCCATATATATATATGCATCTCCATACATATATACATGTGTATATGTATAAATACGAGGCCTGACTGATTCTATGGAATCTTTTCCCTACTGTTGAATGAGCATATGTTGGAAAAAGCATCAATAGTTCCCTACAGCTCAAATGGTGTAGTGGTATGTTGCTCTGACTATGATGTACAGGGCCCTGGATTCAAAACCAGGCAGTGATGGTGATTTTTTTTTTTTTTCTTGCTCTTACTCCCACTTACAACCACTTACTCATGCTTACATCCACACTAATTCTGTAAAAGAAAAGAGAAAGGGGTGATAGGAAAATGGTGGAAAAGGGGCACGCAGAGGAAAGAACAATATAGAAGATAGCTATGGATGTGTATGATGGGTGTACAGAAGGTCCATAGCTGTCCATTTATTATACAGCAACAGCTGTGCATTTGTACAGATGTTGGAGGTGACTTTGGACACTCAAACCCCAGAAAAAGGGGTGAGGACAATATAAATGTGTTGTTAAACCTGCTAAGCATAGCTGAGTATTGCTAACCATTGCCCACAGTTCATTCTTATAATATACCACACTTATGACTTAATTTAATAAGTGTATATGATTCTCCTTACATGACATAGCTGTATGTGTTTTCATTACAGTAGGAAGGGGTGTAACTATACTGTATGGGACACGTGTATACATGGGTGTTTTCACATGTTATAAGCACTCACACATCCATTTTACACCAGCTACACTACCCCGGGTAACAAAAATAACTTACCACATCTTTTAATGTGAACATAACACTTTTAACACTGCTTTCCCATGTAAATTTGGATTGCCTGTTGTATTACTCGAACCGTGTACACCTGCATGCTGTTGTCATGACATTATGGCATATATTTCAATTTCAGACTTGTATCCTTCTGAACATTAATGTTAATGCATAACCTGTTTTCTATCAACTTTATGTCTGCTCTCTGTGCAGATGGGATGATACCGGTGCTCAGGCTGTGGTTGACTATACTGCAGAATGGGTCTGGGAGCCCATGCCTGTGTTCATGTTAGATGCAGCCAGGAATGGTATCAGTATATCACAACCACCAGAAGTTTATGAAATAATAAACAACCAAAATCCAAGCAGAATAAACTTCACAAGATAAAAAAGCACAGATTTATTCAGGAATGGTATCAGGCCTATCGAGATCTCTATGTGTTGCCTTTGAGAGGGCATTACAGACCTGCTTCCTGATCATGAGAGGAGGGGGGCAGGTGCTGTACATGCACATGTGTACCTATGGGGACAGGGTGGTGATGTTTACACTTCACCTGTTTGCAGCCGGTTGCCTATATCCATGGCATATGTGTATGTGGTGTTATTCACCACCACTACAGAGCAGATATGTGTGTTGCTTCTGGAACTGCAGACACACACCTGGAAGGCATAGTGATTGGCCTTGGTGGATGCCTCCAGTTTGCACTCAAAGACAGCCTTGGGGTACATCATCTATGACCTTATTTGCTTGTGCAGAACAAGGTCACATGGCTTCCAGTGAGGCACGTGTTCCTTCTTGGCCCGTCCTGTGATTATTTCCACCTATGATGGTAGTTGTGCATTGCTGCTGTCCACCACAGGCAGCTAGCCTACATTGAGGGGGTTGATGTTGTCCTGTTGGGTATTGCTGAGGCCATAAATCTATGTAGGCACCCACATAGTATTGTGGTGTGGGCCTGGACACTGCTGCTAGTTCCAACATACGGGACACCCTTCATGTGGGCCTTGCCCATTTTCCTTGCCTGTGTGGGGGCCATTATAGAGGTGTCACAGACAGTAGGAGTGTAGGTTCCCTAATGTGATGTTATTTTCAGATATTTGTAGGACGTAGTGTTGCCTGGCCCCCATAAGTGTTGTGTATTTCTTACACATTAGTGGGCTGATGTGAGGATTTCAGTCACTAACTAGTGGGAAGTAATTTAGTGTTGGACTTGTGCTATTTCAGTCAATATATGTTAGGACAGACATGAGGGTGTTACTGCAGCAACTGTGTCAGCTTATCTACTCCAGTATTTCAGATATGTCCCTATTTCCATGGCTTTCTCCCCCCACTTTGTCAGGCCTGGCCCAGGTTCATTGCACCAAGGAGTTCTGAGCCTACCTCAGGACTGTCTGGATTGTTGCAGTATGTCCAGGTTTATTGCTCATATTTCTAGTCTGTTCCACAGATGCATTATTTTCATATCCTTGGTAAATCACTGTGAGGATCTGAGGATTTCTGGCAGTAAATGATGACATACATTTCAGTTTCAGAACTCACATCCTTCAGAACATGTATATTGAAACAAACCCTGTCACTCTGGCAACATTCTACATTTATAAGAGCGATATTTATATTATATATATGTTTGTCCGTATATATGCATCTCCATACATATATACATGTGTATATGTATAAATACGAGGCCTGCCTGATTCTATGGATTCTTTTCCCTACTGTTGAATGAGCATATGTTGGAAAAAGCATCAGTGATCCCCTACAGCTCAAATGGTGTAGTGGTATGTTGCTTTGACTATGGTGTACAGGGCCCTCGGTTCAAAACCAGGCAGTGATGGTGATTTGTTTTTTTTTTTTTTGCTCTTACTCCCACTTACAACCACTTACTCATGCTTACATCCACACTAATTCTGTAAAAGAAAAGAGAAAGGGGCGGTAGGAAAATGGTGGAAAAGGGGCATGCAGAGGAAAGAACAATATGAAAGATAGCTATGGATGTGCATGATGGGTGTACAGAAGGTCCATAGCTGTCCATTTATTATACAGCAACAGCTGTGCATTTGTACAGATGTTGGAGGTGAATTTGGACACTCAAACCCCAGAAAAAGGGGTGAGGACAACAGAAATGTGTTGTTAAACCTGCTAAGCCACACTTATGACTTAATTTAATAAGTGTATATGATTCTCCTTACATGACATAGCTGTATGTGTTTTCATTACAGTAGGAAGGGGTGTAACTATACTGTATGGGACACGTGTATACATGGGTGTTTTCACATGTTATAAGCACTCACACATCCATTTTACACCAGCTACACTACCCTGGGTAACAAAAATAGCTTACCATATCTTTTAATGTGAACATAACACTTTTAACACTGCTTTCCCATGTAAATTTGGATTGCCTGTTGTATTACTCGAACCGTGTACACCTGCATGCTGCTGTCATGACATTATGGCATATATTTCAATTTCAGACTTGTATCCTTCTGAACATTAATGTTAATGCATAACCTGTTTTATATCAACTTTATGTCTGCTCTCTGTGCAGATGGGATAATACCAGTGCTCAGGCTGTGGTTGACTATACTGCAGAATGGGTCTGAGAGCCCATGCCTGTGTTCATGTTAGATGCAGCACAGGAATGGTATCAGTATATCACAACCACCAGAAGTTTATGAAATAATAAACAACCAAAATCCAAGCAGAATAACCTTCACAAGATAAACAAAGCACAGATTTATTCAGGAATGGTATCAGGCCTATTGAGACCTCTATGTGTTGCCTTTGAAAGGGCATTACAGACCTGCTTCCTGATCATGAGAGGAGGGGGCAGGTGCTGTACATGCACATGTGTACCTATGGGGGACAGGGTGGTGATGTTTACACTTCACCTGTTTGCAGCTGGTTGCCTACATCCATGGCATATGTGTATGTGGTGTTATTCACCACCACTACAGAGCAGATATGTGTGTTGCTTCTGGAACTGCAGACACACACCTGGAAGGCATAGTGATTGACCTTGGTGGACATCTCGAGTTTGCACTCAAAGACAGCCTTAGGGCACATCATCTTTGACCTTATTTGCTTGCGCAGAACAAGGTCACATGGCTTCCAAGGAGGCACCTGTTCCTTCTTGGCCCGTCCTGCGATTATTTCCACCTATGATGATAGTTGTGCATTGCTGCTGTCCACCACAGGCATCTAGCCTACATTGAGGGGGTTGATGTTGTCCTGTTGGGTATTGCTGAGGCCATAAATCTATGTAGGTGCCCACATAGTATTGTGGTGTGGGCCTGGACACTGCTGCTAGTTCCAACATATGGGACACCCTTCATGTGGGCCTTGCCCATTTTCCTTGCCTGTGTGGGGGACATTATAGAGGTGTCACAGACAGTAGGTGGAAATACCTCACAGGACAGGACATGTAGAGACAGGCCAACAACATGGGGAACAAAGCTCCAGAATTGGGTACAGATTGTATGTCATTAGTGCTGTTATACACATGGAGGGTTGCAAGATTGACAAGGTTAGTCTGGACATGCATTTACTGGGTGGCTTGAAATCTGACATTGATATGCCTCTGACATACCTCTCAACTGGCATGTTGTCCTCAGACTGCCCAGATGTTTGCCTGTTATGCTTGGGCTGTTCCTCCTGTTTTTGTTGGGTTGGTAATATAATGTGAGAATTGTAGTCAGTAACTGTTGACATCCATTGGTATTCCAGGCATCATATCCTTCAGGGATGTTATGTTACAACAACATGTGTAACACCAGCTACTGTTTCAGTTTGTAACACCATTATGGGTGATATGTCCCTCTTTCCAGCCCTCTGTCCCACAAGTATGTCATGTGTTGTCCAGATGTCCTGTACTACAAGGTTGCGAGGTATGGTATATCATTAATTACCAACTGCACTCCAGTTATCTAGCCAATGACCTGGCAGACTCCTGGCCATGGTATGCAGTGATGGCCAGGACTATGGTTACACACTCTGATAAATCTGTGGACATCTGTACATATGACAATTATGTCTGTCTGGTCATTGTGAACAGACTGCCAAGATTGTGTAGCAGTGTTGTGTGCAGATGTTTGTTAGGGTGGGTAGGGAGATTAGAAAATGTGAGTGCCAAACATACTTTACCTATCTGACTCTGCATGCTGCTACAGCTGCTGGTGGTCTAGCATGTTTGTATGATTGTAGGGGCTGACTGTGAAATGTCCTGTAACACCTCATTATTCCCAGTACACTGTGAATTGGGTCAGTAAATGTTGGTGTAGTATGTGACTGGCAATCAGGATATGTTTGTTTAGACAGACGTTCTACTCTAGAATTCATTTTAGGTACTGGTATGTTGCTGTGACTGTGTTGCAAATGTTTTTGGGTGGACATTTTTGCACCACTCTCTACTTTTCACTACAGTTCCATCCCTGTAGTGCATGCTATATTTGAATATACATGGGCAATTTCCCAGAGGTGATGTGGGAGAGTGTAATGTTGGTCTTACTGTGCTTCATAAGGTGCTGGGTGACATGTTTGGCAGCTGTCATGGGATTTCCATTCTGCTACATCACTGCAGTCATACGTCAACATTGTCCAGAGGCCTACACCCTGTCCAGATGTGTGGATCATATGTTTGTTCTGTTCCCCAGACAGTTGTTGTCCTTGGCTAATCAGTAGAATACTCTGGGGAATGCAGTCAGTAAATGCTAACATCCATTGGTGTTACTGACTTCATATCCCTCAAAAAAGATATGTTACAACAATATGACACCAATAAGTGTCTACATTTATCACAGCAATATGTCCAATATATACCCCTGTGTTTGGGCTTCTGTCCCCCAATTATGTCAGGCTTTGTCCAGATGTCATGCACTAAGAGGTTAAGAGGTATGTAGTATCATTATTTATTTCATTCATTCCTGCTACCATCCCAGTGATGTCATAGACCCCCAGACATGTAACACGGAAGTGGCCATAGATATGAGTCCTGTGCCTATACATTCTGTGGGAAACTGTACATTTGAGAGGTCTGTGTATGTTTGCCAATGTTAAAAGACTGTCAGGATTGTGTAGCAGTGTAGTGTGTACATGTTATTTGGGCTGTGTAGGGAGGGGTATATGTGAGTGTCATGGGCCTTTTCTATCTGACTGTGCATGCTGCTCCAGCTTCTGGCTCCCTATTGCCTGTATATGTTTGTACATGCAGACCGTGACATGTTCCATAACACCTTACAATTCCCATTACACTGTGACTTGGGGCAGTATATGTAGCGGTAATGTGTGAGTGGCAAACGGGATTTTGTTGCTCACATAGTCATTATACTGTAGTATTCAGTTTCCTTATTGGTATGTTGCTGTGATTGTGGTGCAATTTGTGGGGGCTATGCACTTTCACACCAGTGTCTTTTTTCCAGTAGTGTTACATCCCTGCAGTGCCTATTATTTTTGCTAATGCATGTGTACAGCCCCAGAGCTAGACTTCGGTAGTGTTATATTAGTGTGATTGTAGTTTGGACATTGCTCGGTAGCTCAGTGTAGTTTCCCTACTGTTGTGTTATGTCCACATATTTGTAGGATGTCCAGGTGTCTGGCCGATATCTTTGGTCTGGTCCCCATAACTGTTGTGTATTCCTGACACATCAGTGGGATGATGTGGGGAATGAGGTCACTAACTAATGGGAAGCAAATGAGTCCTGGAATTGTGATATTTCAGTCGATATATGATATGACATACAGTGTTACTACATCAAATTTCTCAGCTTATCTACTGATGTATTTTGGATATGTCCCTATTTTCACGCCTTTGTCCCCACACTTTGTTAGGCTTGGTCCAGATTCATTGCACCAAGGGGTTCTGAACATACCTCTCCACGGCCAGGATTTTCACAGACTGTCCGGATGTTTTGTCCATGCTTTTGTTCATTTCCACAATTTATTTGTAGTTGTCTGGTAAATCATGGTTATGATCCAATGATTTATGTCAGTAAATAATGAGATAACATTTCAGTTTCCATCCTCATATCCTTCAGTAATTGTCTGCTGAAATACACCATGTTGCTATAGCAAATGCCTTCATTTGTAACAGCAATATTTGAAATATGTCCCTATATGTGGCCCAGTTTTTTTGCACTAGCAGGTTGAGAGGGATGGTTCTGAGGTATAACTGCACTGCATGTTATACACACACACACACACACACACACACACACACACACACACACACACACACACGCGCACACACACACACACACACACACACACACACACACACACACACACACATATATATTTTCCTTCCTTTATATTTTATATATGTATATCTATATTATGACTCTACTTTTTCATAAATATGTTTCATCAGCCACACACACACACACACACACACACACACACACACATATATATATATTTATATATATATATATATATATATATATATATATATATATATATATATATGTGCATATGTCTATATACAACACAAAGCTTTCTCCCTAATTTTGTATGTCTCTATTGCATGATATGTTTGAAAATTGGGACTATTGTTTTTTTTTTTTCATTAATGTTAAATGACCAGAATGCATAATATGTTTGCTAAAGCATTGCAATAATTCACAGCTCAGATGGTGTAGTGGTATTATGCTGTGATTGTAGAGGACAGCATCATGGGTTCGAGACTAGGTAGAACTGACTATTTTGTTGCTGGGCAGAAAAAGGTCTGATGGATAAAGAGTGATGAAGGCACGTTTAAGTATATTATACTTATACATTTTTATTGTAAAATAATATTTATATATACATTATAATTTTATGTCTACCTTCCATGAATCCCCCTATGTGCTTTCATTAAGTTATATTCTTGTGTGACTATACTGTATGGGGCACTTATGTTTATATGGGGGTTTCACATCTTTTCTACACTGACATCCACTTTTGAAACTGCTACACTACCCTGGGTGACAAAAAAGGTTGCTACATAATTTAAGTTTACTAAAATAATTTTAACACTACTTTCACATAGGGAAAATAAATTGCCTGCCTTGGGACTCAAGCCATGAATGCCTGCATATAAAGCTGTGACTCTAACCACTATATTACCTCAAGTTGGAAATTTTGCCTCTCTATTTTCATTTAGTTCATATGGAATGTTTAAGCTATGCTAAGCAGATGGCCATAACATGCTCGTCCACCTAGCTACACTTAAACATTCCTTAGGCTACTGGAAAAAAAGTTATATATTATTATAATATTATTAGGTTATATGGGTGTGTATTGTGGTGTTCTGACAACTACTTTGGACTGCAATTGTGAAATACTGTCATTGATTTGGCTTTCAGGCTTCTGTCCTTCAGGGACTCCTGCTAATACATATCCTGTTATCTATCAACTTTCTAAGTGTGTGGGGCAATTTTTCAGGCATGTCCCTAATGTAGTTTTATTTCCCCCATCATTTGTGCCTTTGTTAACATGAACTGCTGTGAGGGAATGTTGCCATACATTTGCTTTCAGGCTTCTACCCTTACGTGATTCATGCTGCTGCATAACCTGTTCTCTATCAACTTTCTAAGTTTGTGGGGCTGTGCTTGTGCATTTTCACTTTTGGGGCATTTATCCCCCGTTATGTGTGCATTTGCACACATTCCCTGCTTTAGCAGGTTGCAAAAGTGCCATATGGCACTTTAGCAATGCAGGGTGTGTGTCACTGAACCTGTAACACACCCCCTGCATTGCTTTCTTATAGCCGTTTTTATTTCAGTGTCTGCAGACACTGAAATGATAATTTTTTTCATTTCAGTGTCTGCGGTCACTGAAATACTGGCATAATATTAGTGCAAAGCTCTAATATTATGCCAGTTCAGCTTAGAAAGTGCCATACGGCACTTTCTGAGTGCAGGGGACATGTTTAATGTCAGTGCACTACTTGGACATGCCCCCTGCACTCGTTCACAGTTCGCGTCCATGTAGATTAAACAGCAGCATGCCTTCATGTATATGCGCTGCTGTTCTAAACGGACACAAACCGCTCCGTGCAAGAATAGTCTTATTCTTGCACATAGTTTTGTGAATCTCAGGGAATGTTACACTTTTTAAAGTTTGGTTTGAACCTATTTACAGTACACCAAGTATTAACTAGGGAGTTTACTAGGAAAAATGCATTCTGGAGTGTTTGGGTGTTGCAGGGTGAGTTAGCAAAAACCTCCAGTTTGCAGTCATCTGCAAACATTGTTAGCCAGAGAGAATGGCTTCCTGCTTGGGGATCTGAGAAGCAAATACCAAAAAAGAGAAGTCCCAGGACTAAGGTCTAAGGTATACCACTGGTCGCTTTCATACTTTCTGATAAGGCACCTATAACTTGCACTCTGTGGCTTCTGTCTGCCATACAGTTTGTTATTCATCTTACCACAAATGGGTCAATTTTCAAAGTATTTGGATTTTGTAAGATGTCAAAAATGCCATATATAAGAAATTATAAAAAGTATATATATATTATACAAAATGAAAAAAAAATCCATCCATGCAATGTTCTTGATTTAATCTGACTCCTAAAGCAAACACATGAACATGGAATGGTTAGCATTGACATCATTAAGGGAAGAAACTGCTGGTTATGTGTTCTTGCAAGCTGATAAAGGTGGAAACTGGGTTATTATGTCAGAAGCACAATACCTTAAGATGGTTTATGACTTGCTAGCTGACAAGAATGATTATGTTAAATTAACCCAGAATCCCATGGTAAAGTTTAATGAGTTGTTAGAAATTTTAGAGAGGGGGAGCATTTGGGTTTTTGACTTCAAAGGATGTTAAGTAACTATACATCCCTTTTCCTAAGGACTCAGGCTTTTATTTAAAATCCCATGAGTGGAGGAGCTCACTGGTCAGCCGCAGTAAGAAGCTACAATCCTTGATAAAATTCTCCAAAGCTAGTCATGAAAACAAAATCACCACTGATTCTAAAGACAACCACAAAGCATTCTATAGCTATGTCAAGAATCTCAGTGGCAACACTCAGATCTGCTCTGAGTTACAGCACAATGGCACTAAACATACAGACCCAACTGATATTGCCAACATCCTGGCAGATAGGTTCAGTGCCAACTTTATCCCCCTCTCATCCCCTAAAGAGCCCATCTCTATACCGGAAGAATGCAAAGTTCCTGTAATCACGGCTGCACAGGTAAAAACCACACTCTCCAAAGCCAAGAACACAGCATCCATGGGACCAGACAACATCCCAGGCTGCTACAGAATGAACTGGCACCCCACCTAAGTACCATGTTCAATCACAGCCTCACCTCAGGCTTTGTGCCTGCTGAATGGCCCACAACAACGGTTATCCCACTCCACAAATGGGGAGCCACCACGGACCCCGGGAACTACCACCCCATTAGCCTGACGAGCCTGGTCTGCAAGGCCATGGAACGTATCATCGTGGAACTTATAAACAAAGACATCGGTAATCTCTAAACTCTGGACCTCACCCAGTTCGGGTTTGTAAAAGGCAGATCATGTCTCCTAAATCTGAGAGACTTCTTTGAAGCAGTCACCAAAGCCGTAGACAAGGGTAAGGTGGTTCACACAGCCTATCTAGATATTGCCAAGGCTTTCAACACCATCCCCCACTCTGGAAGTATAGATAAACTCACTAAACTAGGTATAAATCCCTATGTCACAAGATGGGTTGCCAAGTGGCTCACTGACAGAACCCACACTGTGAAAGTAGCAGACTCCAAATCCGACTTCAGACCAGTGACAAGTGAAGTACCACAGGGTTCAGTCCTGGGTCCTCTCCCGTTTGGTATCTACTTCTCTGAAGTACAGGCTAACACAGAAGGTCTTTGGCTAACGAAGTTTGCAGATGACTGCAAACTAGGAACCATAATCGAAACTCCTAACAATGTGGACATCCTACAAAAGGGCCTCACTGAGACAGATGCCTGGTGTCAAAGCCATGGCCTCAAGCTCAATGCCAAAAAGTGCATTGTCATCCCCTTTGGTAAAAACTCTGTACCCATGAACTGCAACATAGGCGGTAGTATACTTAACACTGAAAGTGTGATAAGAGACCTTGGGACACAGGTGGACAGTAGTTTTTCCTTTGATAATCACATCGCCACAGTAGTCAGGAAATCCTTCTACGTGGCACACCTCATCACAAAAGGTTTCTCATCCAGAAAAAAAAGAGGTCATTGTTCCCCTCTACTCATCACTCATTAGCCCCATTATAGAGTACAATGCCCCTTTTGGTATGTACCTCTCAAGACATCTACAACAACTGGAAAGGCTGCCAAAATACCTCACAAAGAGGATTACCGGCCTCAAACAGATGCCCTAGGCAAACCGTCTCAAAAAACTCCAGCTTTACTCTGTCGCATATCGCCTACTCAGAGCTGATCTCTGCCTAACATACAAAGCTATGTCAAATCCAGAGCTGTTGGACATGCTCCACTTAAAGAAATCCCAATCCCTCTGAGCTACATGCTCTAGGGACCTAAACCTTGTCACCACAATAAACAGAACATGCCGGAGGGATAGAGTCCTGTCCCAGAGACTTCCCATACTCTGGAATAAACTACCTATCTATATCAAACAAAGCTCCTCATTAGCACTCTTCAAGAAAAATCTTTATGATTGGATGGGAAATAGGAAATTCACCTCGGGGATCACCTCTGTGGCTCTGCTCGACAGTGGCACATGAAAATAATTTTCTTGGGTGGCAAAAGCCAGGGTGTCTTTTTGGCTGGGCTTGTATAGGTCCCAGGGCCGATAGACTAGTACCTACCTAATGAACCTATGAACCTATGAACCTATGCTTTGTTAAAAATACACAAACATTTAACTGAACCGCTAGGAAGGCCTATTGTATCTTGTTGTGGTGCCTTTCTTGAACATGTAGGGATCTTTTTGGATAGTCATTTGAAAAAATATTTATCCAAGATCCCTTCACATATAAAGGATACGAATGAGTTTTATAACTTAATTAGAAATCTACAATGGGAAGAAAATTTTAATTGGGCCACCGTTGATATAAAATCTTTGTATACTAACATTAAAATGAGATGGAGTTTGGAAGCAGTTAGCAAAATGTTAGGGGAAGGGCCATGCACTTCTTTTTTGTTGAGTTTGCTTAAATTTTCTTTGTCACATAATTATTTTACTTTTGGGAATGAATTTTTTTTTTGCAAAAACAAGGAACAGCTATGGGTGCAAACTTTGCCCCTGCTTATGCTATTATTTTTATGTCTTTTTTTTGAGAATGTTTATTTGCATAAGTTGGATTTTTTTGTGAAGTCAGTGATTATGTATCAGCATTATATTGATGATTTAATTTTTGTTTGTCGAGGTGATGAATGGGAGTTTGGTGAGTTTGTTAGGTCACTAAATGATAACCCCTTTGGTTTAAAATATGCTGGTGTCACTGATAAGTATGTCATCCAATTTTTGGATATTGAGTTATATGTGAAGAAGGATTTGAAAGTGCAGTACAAACCTTTTAGGAAAACTATGGCAGTTAACAACTTTTTACATGCCATTAGTGCTCACCCTCCACATTTGTTAGGTTCCCTTCCATTTGGTGAATTCAAGAGGGTTTTTGATCATAACTCTGATCATGGTTTACTTGATGAAGACTCCTTGTCTGTGAAGGAAAGGTTATTAGACAGGGCCTACCCATTAACTACCATTGAGATGGCTAGAAAAAAGTTATGGGGGAACATGTTGGTTATAAAAATGTGAACAGGTATGAATGTTATGGGGCTGTTAGAGATGAGGAAGTATCTAAAGGGGAGTGTTTATTTTTTGTTACTAAATATTTCTCTTTTCATCTATTTTGAAAAGTGTGGTTGATACTTTGTAGCCTTTGTATGTTTTGATGCTGAATTTGAAAATGTATTTCCTAAAAAGGTTACCTTTTCATATGGTAGGTTTGGGAACTTAAAAGAATTAGATGGTAAAAGAAGAGGTCCTTGAATCCCCAGTTAGGGATGTTCAAATGTGGTAGATGTAAAGTTTGTTCTAGGGTGAGGGATATATCTGGCTCTTGTATTAATGGGAGAAAATTTGTGATCAATGATAGGTTTGACTGCAGGTCTTGTGGGGTGGTCTATATTTTGGGCTGTGGCTGTTCCCCTTGTAAATGGTATATTGGACAGACCAAACGTACGATTAAGGTCCATATCTTTGAACATTTGGGGGACATTCGCAATAGACATTTAGACAGTCCTGTAGCTATCCACTTTAATAAGATGCATGATGGCAAAGATGACAGTCTGTTATTCAGTGTGCTAGCTGAACCTTATATGTGTAATGGGGAACATTTTTATGAGAAACTTTTGCATCTAGAGAGTAGATTAATTTTGAATTATAAGATGTAAATACCAGTGGGTTGTATGTGTATTTGATATGACCATGGTGGTGGCTGTTTTAAGGGCTAATTATTTTTCTAATTGTGACTGATTAGTCAATTAAGAAATTTGTATAAATATGGTGTCTTGGTGTTGTTAATTATTCTTTGAAGGCTTTGTAGCTGAGGTACCAGAACGCTATTAAACCCACTTTGCAGTTTGCTGGTTTCCGTTGTGATTTTCATGCATTTTCTACTTTGGTTGTTTTCAAGCACATGAACAATCAGTGTACGTAAGTAAGGAACAGCAGTAGATTATCAGGCCTTATTTACATATCATACACACACACCTATACTCCTACATATAATTTAGAGTCACCAATCCACTTACCACATGTCTTTGGGAAGAGGGAGGAAATCAGAAAGCCAGATAAAAACTGCTAGGACACAGGAAGGACTTGCAGACTCCAGACAGAAGGCATCCCAAACAAGAACTGAAAGGAAGAACCTTTTGCTGTGAGGCACATCCCTGCTTCTGCAAACCTCACACTCCGCTGCAGTAGTGCATGGAGTACCATGAGTGCACTCAAAAATCAAAAAAAGATAAACCTATTACATGTTTCTGTAACATGACACTCGACTGAAACAACAGTTTCAGAAGTTGTTACACACCTCCAAGAGCTGTTACAGTCTGGTCTCATAGAAGTGATGTTGCTTCACAAACTGTCCCAGAAATACTTGTCTCATATTTTTGTTCTCTCTACATATGTTTACAATCAACAGTCAGTAAGTAATTTAATTAACTAAAAATAGAATTTAAAAACTGTCTGACTTTTTTCTCTGATAATATTTACTTGCTGTTTATGAGACAGCACTAACTAAATGCTTTACTGGCTTTAAAAGCTTGTAAAATATTGTGTTTTTTTTCTATTTGGTAGTATACTCAGTAGATAAAATGCCATGCACTACAAACAGTTATGATTAGATCTCACTGATCATAACCAGTTATTATGTCTTCTTGATATGGGATGCTGAGATTCATCTTGAGAGCAAATTTATTGGCATCCATGTCTCAAACTCATAATGATAATATGGTTACAATTGGATACCAATCATAACCCTCTGTATATAGCATATCATATAGTATATGTAATGTTTTGAAGTTCTTATAAAAGACATTGCTGTTAGTGGTATGTCAGATGTAGTATATATCCAAAACATGCATGTAGTTTGCCAGTGTAATAACTACACTTCCTCATACTTGACATAAATCTGTGGTAAAGCGCCTTAGAATAAGAAGCTATCACTGTATAGCCCCTAGATTGACAGCCAAGATAGATCAAAATTGTACCTTCCCATGCAAAGCAGCAATGATCGCAGTCCATGTACCTTTTCATACATTGCAGCAGTGACTGCTACCCTGTCTCCCTCACCCATCCTGCCAGCAAATGGTGCATCCTGCATTCCACTTCAAACATGTCAACAGTAAAAAGTAAAACTTCCAGACATGTAACCAGCACTTAATGTAAAAGATAAATGCAATATATAGTGACAGTTTACTGTAGACAATCTACCAACATATTTTTGGAAGCTGGAATGAAACCATAGCACCTGGAGAAACCTACACAGATGCATCGTGTAAACTCCACAAGTGACAGTGAACAGAGGTCAGAAATGAACCTCAAACCTGTGAGTTAGCACTATGCCTTTCATGGCCTCTACAAAAATCTCCTGCATATGCAGGGGTGGTCAGTTTCTTCATCCCATCAACAGTTTGCTCACTTATCCTGTTAGCAAACAAACAATTAAATATGATGATTACTTTATCCCTAGTGTCATGATGGCAATTGCAATGTACACCTACCCCTCAACAGCCACATAGCAAGTGCCCCTCCTAATTTTGCAAGACAACACATTCTACTACAAAATGGTTTCTTTGGCTGTCTGTAATTATTTTGCACTTGTCTATACTCAACCATTTGTTTTTCAGAAAGAAACAAAGAAAGGAATATTCACAGTGACTTCTCTGTGTTCACATCAGATCAGAATTGTCAACATTACAGACTATGGACACCTTTGCTCTCTTTTCTTTGGTCACGTCAATGATTTCTACAAAGTGGATCACCAGCTTTGACTTATGGATTTATACCTTGCAAGTTCTGGAACACTTGATTGGTTTAAAGACCCCCCCCCATGTACAATTTAGTATGACGGGTGACTTGTATCAAACTCAGAAATATCTTAACCACAGTGCATTAGGCCTCTGCTCATGAGCCACACTTTTCTTCTCCTTGAGCTGCTTGTGTTTTCTAGAGCTGAAACATTACTTTACTCAGATGATGTAGCTGCCCAGGGGTGCCATATTTTTAGCAAGAGCCTCAAATAAACTGGTTACCAAATAAAAACAGTGTGCTGACTCTAAGAAGTACGCTGATGTTACAACTATAGTGCTCAGACACATATATATTGCAAAAAGGTTAATGCAGGACCAAGAATGATTTATACAAAAAATAGGAATATAAATGTAATAACAAAATAGGGGCATGTGTGATTAAAAGAGAATTCTCAACTAAATATGTATTATGACTTGTGTTTCTGCATGTTAAACTTGAGGCTAACAGTAAATACAGTATATAAAAATAATATGGACAGAACATTTTATAATAAGGAAGAAACATAAGAACTGCTGTTAGAAAGTGAAGTTATTACAAGGATTTTGGGTGATTTAATATATGAATTAGGGTTACTTTGTACAAGAAAGAAAGAAGGAGCTGCTATTTTAAGAAACAGAGATAGAAAAACTGGGTGCACAGAAAAGTCTTTGAAGGTGATTTGCTTTCTATGATTAATAGTGAAATATTATTCAGCATGGTGAGGGAGGTGTAACTAAATGTGACCTATAATTTATTCAATCTCAGCCCACTCTTGCTTGACCCTATGCTCTGATTGTTTCTTCATCCTCCCACAGACACTTGCATGAGTAGCAGTAAATTCATGGTTAATTAAGAGCTGAGCAGACATTTTGTTCTGACACACTTGGATGTTGGTTATTTATTGCATAATTACTGCCTAGGGCATATGATTAGAATATACAAGATACGATGAGGAGTATTGTTTTTTAAAGACATACTGGGAAAATAAAAAGATAGTATTTCTCTGCTTCAGGCACCAGTAAGAAAAAAAATGGTAGCAACTATGTGAAATCTGAAGAGCAAGCTATTTGATTTTCAGATTTGTTAAACCTTGAAAACTGCTTCATACTGGGTAATAAATGCACATTTTATTATGTTACGGAAGTGTGTAAGTCAACTCTCTTGAAATGCAAAGGTTTTCTGCATGTGATTTTTGTTTCTGAATGCCTCTGATTTTTCACTGCATATACTAGAGAGGTAACGTCTTATAATGCATTGTTCTTTAATTATCCAGCTATCCTACAAGAGATGTTGAGTAACAAAAATAACAGATGCATTGTTGTATGTTTCACTTGTCATGACATAAAACACAAGATCTGTAAAGGAAGTTCAAAGTTCAGTGTCAGGAGATATCTTCTCTTCTTTTATCCCAATGAGAAAAAAGACTAATTTGGTTCTACTAAAAAGGTTATCTATCATTCGGCACCATTACCAAACTCTCAGATTGTCTACTCACCTTGTCTGCCTTTACTTTCTTTTGTATTGGCTACAGTGTTTAATGAGCATATTTTATAACATCTACCCAGCCAATCATTTAAAGTAAAACCAACATAAATAAACAGTTTGATAAGTCATCTGCTGTGTCTTAGATCAGTAACAGGTGAAACGCTCATCAGCTAGACTGATACCAAAGATCTACTAGACAGTAAAACAACTCAGAGGAGTTCCAAAAAGGCGTGCTTCATGCATTCAGATGGTTTCTGTAACCAGCCTACTCAACCAGGTACTGAACAGTTGCCATCTGGGAAGAGTCAGACAATTAACATCCAGACATGTTTTTCTGTGCTAGGGAGGTGGAGATTCATGTTTTACATACCTGCTCCCACTTTGGTGATAGCATGACACATAACACTAAATCATGTTAATTCGATAAAATAATATTTTATAAGCATAAAGCAATACATTTTACCCATCCAGTGAGCCTCATAGTTGAAGCTGTTAGTAAGCTATCAGCTACTGTTCCACATTTTGCTCAGCTGTTCCACATGCAGGGTAGTGTTTCACATTTTGGAGATGGAAAGTTGAGAGATATGATATAACTTTAACAACATAAAGGATTATGATTGGTTTACCAACCATAATCCATTTCTTACGTGTTTAAGATACGGATGCCAAGAAATTCACCTTGTGAGTAAAGCTAGAGAGATGAATCTTGGCATCCATGTTGAGAACACATATTTTAGAGTTATGATTTGAGATTATATCATAATTGTTTTCAGTGCATGGAGCTTTATCTCATCCATGTACTACTAGTTACAGTAACAAAAAAAAGAAGCTTTCAAAGCTGTAAAGCACTTAATGAATGCTGCCAGAAAGGCAGTCTAATACACAGTCACCTTGCATTTATATTTACCCTGCCAAGCAAGTAAACTGTCCAGATTTTTGCAAAAAGTCCAGATTTTTGCCTCATTTTTTTCGTGTGTTCATAAAATCTGTGGTTTTCAGAGAAATCACAGAGAACTGAAGACACTAAATAATGATATATATTTAGGTTTCATATTTCATATCCCTCACTAAATACAGGCAAACACACAGCTTGTTATTCTAGTAACTTTCTTAGTTTATGAGGAAGGGACACCTTATTGGCATGGACAGCCAGCAGAACCAAATCTTTTATTCTGCCACTGTCATTTGCTGATCTGTACTGGCAAATTTGACTGCCTAGGATGGGACCCAACCTTAATAACTTCAGTATGGAGTGCTTAACATTTCTTTAGGTCAGGTCCTGTGCCATTATAGCATTTAACTAATTGGTCATTTTCCAAACATCAGAACATAATCACCAAGCTCCATGCATTACAATTCTGTTTGGAAAGTAAAGACCAGATCTGTAGTCCCTCCCCTATAATATTTCAGAGTAGAAACAAAACGGTTTCTCAGCATTAATCCTTGACTGTTATCCACCTAGAATGTGAAATGAATGGATAAATAAACATATTGTGACTGAATACAGCACTTGATATCAGTGACTCAAATAAATAAATAAATAAATAACACTGTAAAATCAACTTGATGGTTTGAAGTGTAGATGGAGAAAATAAAACTTTATATAATCTGGTTGCAGGTGGATTTAAATAAAGTCTATAAAAGACAAGCTATTCAGTCTCTTTTAGTTTCCGTATACATACCAATACTCACTGCATAAGCAAATCAATTGTACCCACCTTCTATAATTGCAAAATAAGTGTTTTCTTACCAAACCAGAATCATATGTAATTTCATATTGTTTGGTTAATGGATAACTATTAAATCATTTGATTTCTGTCTCTCAGAAGGAAGCAATAAAATTTCCCAATTGCCTTGGTATGACGCAGTGACAGTGTATTTCTGCTTACATTCTCATGTTGACATCAGATGTTGCAAATATCTGGGTACAAGTCACACTAAAACAATGGATTAAAACCACTAAATATTACACATAAATAGGAAGCACAGCATGTTTTATATATATATATATATATATATATATATATATATATATATGTGACTTCCATTTCCTATATTTTGATTTCCATAGCCTCCATTTTCCAGCTGTGTAACCCTTGGCCAATCAGTTAACCAGACAGTTCTCCCAGACTAAGTCTGAAAGTACTAGAACATACGTTTATTTAGTAATGTGTTTCTTTATTTATACATTTGATAATAAAATATACTGAGTGCTCTCAGGACCTGATTTTAGTCCAGTCTCAGACCCAGAATATTGGTATACAGTTGTATGATAATAAAAAAGTATATGTTGATACAAAGCAAGGAAGAAAACATGACAGTGCACTCACCTAGTACAGATGCAACAGGATTCTGCTAAATACTTACATTTCTACACGTGACAAGAGGCTTGTGGGTACAGTTATATGAACCAACAAACAATATGCACTCTAACAGAAAGTAAATAACTGACAATACTCGGAACTGGCTGATAATCCCGAGTGGAGCCCTGAAAGAGAAAATAAATAGATGATTAAATGACCTAATCAGTCACACACTGTAATTAATGTAACATGCAACTGAACAAACAGATGCAGGAATGCTGCTTTTAATGTTGTGATAATTGAAGACTATACAAGGAACTTAAAATATAGAGGTGTAGTTAACAGATACAGGAATTAAGATGCATTTGCATGGTGCTTATTGAGAAAAAAGGCAGTAAAGGAAATCCATGCGCATTTTATTGCTCTGTGCTGGGAATATGGACTTTGGAAATTGGTTTTATGGTTATAATCTAGACTAGAAAAGGCAAACTCAGATTAAGTGAAGTTAGCTTGTAGTTAGATAATGATATATGTGTTGTTAGTTTTGGTGTAATATCAGATCACAGTGAGAGTTCAACTGGAAGTATAGGTTAGATAAGGTGTGGCACTGACTGGATTGGATTTTGAATAATGTTGCAGAGAATTGTTACAGCCCTTAGGCCTGTTAGCAGCAACAAACGAGCTTTAGCCATGAAGATACTGCAGATAGCATTGAGCTAAAATAGCTCAACTGTGAGTGATAGCTGGAAGTTTTGAAGGGCACTGGTTAAATCCTGGCTTTTACCTTTACTTACTCTATGAATTATAGACCTATTAGTTTCACTGGTATTGTTTGTAAAATTGTGAAATGCATTATAGAGGAACCAATAAACAATGACTTCTGTGACATTATATCCTTGGATGCACACCATTTCAGTCTTGTAAAACAAGATCATGCTTGCTCAACATGGATGAGTTTTTTGAAAGGGTTGCTGAGGCCATGCATAAAGGTTACATAGTCTGCACTGTTTTGCTGGACCTTACCAATGCTTTTGATACTGTTTTCCATGCTAAGATTACTGACAAACTCTCTCAACTCAGCATTAGCCCATGCATAGCTCATTGGACTGGCAATTTGCTGTCTAAGAGAAAATCCATGTTCTTAAGGTTGGGGGTATTTGCTCTAAACAGATAAAGGTCAGTAGTGGTGTCCGACAGGGTTCGGCCCTCAGTCATCTCCTCTTTGGTATATATACTTCTGTGACATAAAACCCTATATCAAGGGACTGTGACTAATCAGTTTTGCTGATGATTGCAAACTAGATGTGATTGCCAAATTGCATTCTGATGCTTAAATGCTCCAACAAGGCTTGAACCAAACAAATATTTGGGGTGTTAATAATGGGCTCACTTTCAGTACTAAGAAATGCACCATGGTTTCCTTTGGCAAAGCTAGCATCACTACTGTTCATCATATAGAAAACATTCCACTTAAATTTGACATAGTCATCAGGGACTTGGATACATACGTTGATAACACTCTCCACTGACCACCACATTTCTGTGGTAGATAGAAAATCTCTCTACTTTTCACAGCTTATCTTTCATGGAATCTATACAAGGTCCAAATAAATTTTAGTCTCTCATTATTCATTCTTTATTATGTCTATTATTGAATATAATGCACCCTTTCTCGTGTATCTCTCTAAGCACCTATACTAGCTTGAGAATCCTCAACTTTTCTTCAATAAAAAGATCTCAAGTCTCAGCTTAACTGTTATGACATTCTAAAAGCCCTGTACTTCTATTCTGTAACATTCAGACTCTTGTGGGATGATCTCTGCTTAATATTATGTGCCACAAATGACTCAACACTCTTTGAATTTCTTCTCCACGTAGGACCACTAGTAATGCCCATACCCATTATAGAGACCGAAACATGTACTACCACAAATACCTAACCCAATGTAGCCTTATTTCCGGAATAGGCTGCCAGTGCCTATCAGGTCCCCTTAAAGTCAGTTTTGATGACTAGATGGGTGATCACACATTTTCACCTGAGAAACATAGGGGAAGTCCCAATAATGGGGGGCGGGGCACTGCTATTCTACGACAGTATTGATGTGACTGAACTTCTCAATTGTCTTCAGCTGTTATCTTTGTAACAATCTTTGAACCTAGAAGATGGCATACTTTACTGTAGTTTCTATATGCTAGATATAAAATAAAATAAAAACTAGAAAGGTGTCCTCAGGACAAGGAATAAGATTGTTCTCAATTGTAAAACCTATTTGTGGGGCTATTGATCTGGCAATTTGATAATTCGTAGTACATGCTATGGTTTTAAATGCAACTAACATAACATACACAGAAAAAGGACATGGATGGGTGTTCTGAAGAGAGTTAATGTTATTTTATTAATACTGACTGGGAGATGCTTGTCCAATTACCCCTTAGTAAGGTTGTTGAAGTATGCATTAGCAAATACAGTGTAATGGCAACCAATGAGTTGTACTGTCATTACAAAAACAGGTAGCACACTTGCTTTTATTGCTGGAAGACCAGAAGACCTTGGGATCTATTCCCACTCCAGGTGAATGGATTGCTGACACTGCAGTGTAGCTTGGGGGGGGGGGATCTTGTACCTCTGAGTGTGTCATCCTTCAGATGAGATGTTAAACCAAGGTCACATCTGCTTGACATGGTGGTAGCTCAGGTGGATTTAAAAGATCCCAAGGCAGCTATGGAGAAGAGTAGCAGAAGCTCCCTGATTCCCTGCCCAAATTTCCCCTAGTAATGCAAATATCACCTCTGGCCCCCAGTGAAAAGAGAACACTCGTCTTGCAAGACTAGCCTGGTCAATAATCGATAAATAAATAAATAAAAATAGATACTGCTGAAGAAATGCATGTTATCACCATCTAAAGTGTTGTGGTAGGTAGATTGCAACAAAATTTGCAAGTGTAAACAGAAGTGGGTTGTGAGCAAGTGTTAAGGTTGAGCAATAGTTACCATAGATTAAAAAGTGATACAAGGATCTTGATAATCAATGTTTAACTACTCAGGTAGGTGTGAACTAGCTGCATTCAGCTACAGATATATCTGTTGTGTGAAGTTGTTAAATTAATATTTGGAGGTTTCTACTGTCAAAGGCATCTCATATGTGTAGAAGAATTGCACTTATAAGATAGGATTAGTCGGGCTTTGCACAAATGAAGTTGATTGCTGTTCTTATGGCTTTATTTGTAGCATTACTAATCCAGAATCTGTTTTGTGTTTAATTAGACAAGTTCTTTTTGATTTCATAAGTTGTTACTACAACCAAGAAGCCATTCTCAATCATATCATAAACAAGGCCAACACTGCTGTTCTGGTAACAGCTGAATAGTGTCATCCTTCCAGCCCCAATATGGCACCCTGTGTGCTTTTGGGTATAGATAGCAACTATGTGGCATGCTTCCTGAGGCCAAGAACTTCCCTTCCAGTTGATATGGGTTGTATGGCTATTGTAATATGCCCCTGGAATGGCTTGGGAGTCAGTGTGCTGAGGCAGGACCCAGACTTCTGCACTGCTAGAAGGATATTGTCTGTATTAATGGGAAAGCCATCCACACCAATTTTCTGATGTTTTTGTTTTCCTCTCCTAACTCAAGGTTTCTGAGGTGACGTGCTGCCTCCACTAGAAGACATTATCATCTCCACCACTCACTCCAGGGAAGAAGACTCACCAGTGGTATTTAGTCCTTCCTTACAGAGCAAGTCATCAGCACATCAGGTTGTTGTCAGCAAAAAAAAAAAAATATTCTGTGCTGTAACAAGCCAAACATGGTAAGTCTGACAAAGTTTGTTCCTAGTTTTCTGAATGCTATGACCATAGCTGATAAGCCTTGCCTGAAATAAGTGAGTCAAAAAGTGTTTAAAAGTTCTTATAAAGATGTAGATTAATTTGATCATAATGGTGGTCTGTTCCATAACCTTGCTTCCCTTTTCTGAGAAAAAAAATCCCTGAAGATTTATACTGGACCTATCAATTTCCAAGCACAGCTTAGTATTCCATATACCTGCAATAAGTTCAGCCAAATGGACATCTAAGTTGGCCTAAGTATCTCATTCTGTAAATGTCTGCATACAGAATTTCAATAATCTCTAGCTAGCTGGTGGCAGATTGAAACAGAAGCAGACAATCCAAAAGGAAAAAACACTTTAATGACAAAACACAGCAGAGCTTTCGGACATAATCCTTCTTCAATACTACAAACTTATAAAATTTCTTTCATCTTATATACAGGCCCAAAGTAGTCATGTGGATAGCAGACCAAAAATCACATGACCATAAGTATCACTCAATAAGGCAAAGTTAAAACAACACAGATAGCAATGATTCTATAGTACATAACAAAAAAAAAAAAAAAAAAAATTTTTTTTTTTTTTTTTTTTAAATTCAGCTTGCTAATATGATTAATAATCAAAGTTACACATAAAATTCATATTATAAAATTCATATTGTAGAAACAATATACATAATTATAAATTCAATCTACTGAGCTTAACCAAAATTGGTTTAAGGCTCAGCATACTGTTCAAGCCAGGGGAACGGTCACCAGCAAACCTTAAAATCCACTCATATTCTTTAATTTCTAAGAAGCTATTTATATCGCCACCTCTTGGGGAGGGGAAAGCAATGTCAATAACCCTGAATTTAAAAACATGATCTTGTCCACAATCTAACATATGCTTATATAAAGCATTTGTTTCGACACATCTTCTAATTTCAGACTTATGCTCTGTAATCCTCTCTTTCAACCTACGAGTGGTTTTGCCTACATACAAAGATTTGCATAACACACAGGTAGCCAAATACACTATATGTGTTGTGTGACAAGTAGCTGAAACATAAAATTTAAAAGTTTTCCCTGTTACTGGATGAACAAAAAAGTCACTCCCTGTGTCAAAAATATCTCCACAGCATGAACAATTGTGGCATTTACATGTACCATACTTAGAGGAAAGCGTTTTCACAATGTTGGTAGAAAAATCCTTATAACATAAGGAATTTTTTAAAGTTCTCATGTTCCTATAGGCAAATAAAGGTCTATCACCCAATAAGGCCTTTAGTTCATTTGAAGCCATTAATATCAACCAGTTCTTAAATATTATTTGCTTTATGGATGGTGTTGTAAGACTATATGCAGTTACATATCTACTCACGTCCATACGCACATTCGTACTATTCATAGGTAAGGCATCTGACTCCAGTGGGTCAGATAGGAAGGTAGGAGCAAACTTAGTCTTCCTCTCCTGCATCACCTTATCTTTCTCCACAGAGAGTAGGACATTATCATATCCACTAGCAGAAAAATCCGCTAACATATCCTTTAATTGTAACTCAAAAGAGCAGTCATCAGTGTTAAGCCTACTCAACCTTCCTAACTGGGACCTCACAATACCTTTAAAGATGTGTGGTGCATGCATGCTATGAAAGTGGGTGTATCTACCAGCACACACATCCTTTCTATGTGACTTAGTATTCATATGTCCATCCTTAAATATAACTTCTACATCCAAAAACACAATTTCAGTCTTGGAACAGCTCATTTTAAACTTTAGAAAGGAAGAAGCTCTATTCAAATAGTCCAAAAACATATTCAATATATCCAAGCTGCCCTTCCAAAGTAGGAAACAATCGTCTACAAAAGCGTTGGAAGAATCTAATATGTTGTCTATAAGGGTTTAGATCACTCAAAATATGCTTACTTTCCCACTGGTAGAGCACTAGGTTAGCATAGGTGTTGGCTATGGAAGTACCCATAGCCACACCAGTGAGCTGAAGGTACGTAAGTTCATTAAAGAGGAAAACATTATTCTTTAAAACCACATCTAGAAGGCTACACCACGTTTCTATTTTACCATAATCAGGGTTTGGACATGAAGTCAAAAAATCTCTCAAAAGGTCAATCCCATCATCATTCGGTATGACCGTGAAAAGAGAGACAATGTCCAGAGTTACCAAGTAATACTCATTATTAATCATTTGTTCCTTCTCAGTGTCATAGCTTACTCGTAACTTCTGTAAAAAATCAAATGTGTCACATAGAACTGAATCACAATTATTCAAAAAAGGTTGTAACTGACCATGTAAATAAACTGACAGGGGTTCGGTCACCCAACCTGCTCCTGAGACGATGGGTCTCATAGGTGGATCCATGATTGACTTATGGATCTTAGGTATTCCATATAGGCGGGGTGTCACAGGACAAGGAACTGTTAAATAATTAAATAAATCAAGATCTGTCTGACCCTGCAGCTGTAAGTCATAGATGACCATATTAACATACGATATACATTTTTTTACATCCATGCCAGTGATGCGTTTAAAAGCAGTAGTATCCTCCAGCAAACAGGACATAGTATCTAAGTATTTGTCACGTTCCATGAGCACCACTACCCCTCCCTTATCAGCTTGTTTAATTATTATTTCTTTACAGGAGCACAGATCTTTAAATGCTTTAAACTCATCCAGTGTCAAGTTGTACTCATTCCTTTTACTCTTATTACTACTCTCATACAATTGCCTAATTTGTACTTCACACAAATCATGAAAAGCCTTCACTATTGGTACAGCAATAGGTATAAAAGTACTGAGGCGCTTAAAGCCTCTTTCTACTATAGATGATTGACCAAACAACAACTTTAAGTTTAACATTCTGGTGAATTTTTTCAAGTCAGTTAGTGCAGACACCAGGACATTTCCACTTGAAGGAATAAAGTTAAGCCCCTTTGAAAGTACTGATATATGGGCTTCTTGTAGCTGGAACGTTGATAAGTTCAACGTACCTTTAATTATTTTCGGCCCATCTTGGCTGTGCCTAAAGGGCTGTTGATCTTCCTTTTATTAGATGCCTCTGAGCATACAACTGGGGAATTCCTCTGCGTCGTCGGTCGTTCTTTCACAGTTTCAGGTCGCTCCAGTGAAAAACGCTTTGAAGCGAAACTAAAAATTAGTTGCTGTGATTTCCTCCCCACCTCATCATTTGTATTTCCAGGCATTGTGATCACTCGCTTCGGTGTTACACAGGAATTAGAAGTCTCTGCCCCTATGGCTGGCGTTACGTGGGTCAAACCATTCGCAGATTCAGATGGAGGGGGTTGTACTACATGCCTTTTATTCTGTTCATTAGAAACTGCATTAACGTCGCTAATATCGTCCAAAGTATCCAGGTGGCTTCTTGTTTTGACTTTATGAACGTACGAGTATTCATTTTTGGATCTATTGCTGTTATTTATAGGGACGTTCTCCCTGGGCCAAGAGAAGATATTCCCTCTGCCAAAATCATTGATGTCACGAACAAGTTTTCGTTTTTTTTGTTATGTACTATAGAATCATTGCTATCTGTGTTGTTTTAACTTTGCCTTATTGAGTGATACTTATGGTCATGTGATTTTTGGGCTGCTATCCACATGACTACTTTGGGCCTGTATATAAGATGAAAGAAATTTTATAAGTTTGTAGTATTGAAGAAGGATTATGTCCGAAAGCTCTGCTGTGTTTTGTCATTAAAGTGGTTTTTCCTTTTGGATTGTCTGCTTGCAGTACTTTGGCACAGATTGAAACAGAAGTCAGCTGTGTAAACATTATGATACAAGGTGACACCCTGAAACATTCAGTTTGTCTCATGAACTATCTCAGTGTACATTCCAGTTTATTTTTGACTGGAGATTTTATAAGAGGGAAAACATGAACAGTACTTGGTCAAGGGTCTTATGAGTGCCTTTGACAAAGAAACGGACACTTCCTTCTGCCTGGATGCAACAGATTGTAATATAATTATAAAAATACAAGAGGACCATGTATAGCTCTGGTTGATACCTCTCAAAACCCATTGGTCTGAGATTATCTGTTGCCAAAGAGAGAAATGTCGGGCAAGATTTTGAAGAAGAAGCAAACGATTGTCAGGGTGGAAAGGAGAGATTACAATCTAACTTGTTGAATTGTCCATGGTTGTAGGAAGCTTGTCCCTTTTTCTTGTAGCCTGTATTCCATTGTTTTTTTTTTTTGAACTTCTGCTTGCCTGAAGTTTGCTGAGAATAACCAGCTTTAGGCACCAGTGATCCCTGTAGTTGCTGGGGCCCCCTGTTCTTGGGGGGTCCAACCACAGCAAGTTATTCTAATAATCAACAAAAGCTAGTACAGCCATCTTGTGTATTTAATAAACTAGGTAGGTAGTAATTATTTGTATATCCTTTAAAATTCAAAGATATCTCTGGTTATAGTTACAGTGTTTTATCAAGTAACAGGCTTCACAATTCTGTTAAATATTTTCCCACTGATGTAGTGCCCCTGGCTTAGTTAAACCCTGCTAGTGGACATTATATCCACTAACATTAACAACATAGCCAGCATTAGGTACCTGCGATACCCATGGCTGCAAGGGGTCTTTTAATCATCCTTGACTGTGTGGTGGCCAAACAAAAGCTGCTGTTAGTAGGGGGGAAAGGATTTAAAACATGTATTAATTTCCTGATTACACTCTTTAATCTGAACATGGTTGTGATATGACCCTGTTAGGATAAAGCTGATCATGAATGTGATCAAGATAAGCACTAGACAGACCAGCAGCCCAGAGTGACCGTTCTCAGTGCAAACTCTGGATTTTAATAAGAACTGATGCTTCCAGTCTTCAAGGATGGTTTTCTCTTTCAGGGAGTACTATAAATACTGGCAGAACAACTGATACTATAAATTGCAACTTTTTTGCTGAAGAATTCATTACAATGCCAAAAATAATAGCAGAATAAAGGCTCAAAATGAAGAGCACAGTTTAAATATTACTCTAATTCACTTAAAAAGTTAATATAATAAAACCTTTTGTGTCAGCATGCATTTTTGGACAATAAGAAGTATAAAACTCTGATATGTGGCTTTATTGCCTCTCTGTAGTCCTGAATGATTTACCAGCAAATAAAACTTTTTACAAAGGAAAGAGCAAAATTATGAGTAAAATCAGGGAAGGACTGTGAAATCAGGGACAATGACAGATAAGCATTACTCTCACATGCACGTGCACACGTATGTGTAAAAATATCACTGATTTTTATCTGTGCACACACTCAATAATGCTAAGACACATACATTATTATTCTGGGTATCAGTAAAAAAATGCAGCTGACAAGTAATTATATTTCAAAAGTAAGGCATAAATATATCACAGAACATTCAGACACTTAGATCTTTTAGGATTCTCATGGCCCTCACTCCTCAGACTGTATGAATGGATACAGGGGGAGGATCTTCCTTATATCATCCTTGATTGTGTAGGGATCCCACAAAATCTGTTGTTGGTTGGGGAAAATGAGGAGAAAAAATGTATTAATTTTCTGATTATGTTTTATAACCTGAATAGGGCTGTGATATGACCCTGTTCTGATAAAGCTGATAATGGCTTCTGTTCTCAACTATTACTGCTAATACTACTGCTACTGGTGTGTGTGTGTGTGTGTGTGTGTGTGTGTGTGTGTGTGTGTGTGTGTGTGTGTGTGTGTGTGTGTGTGTGTGTGTGTGTGTGTGTGTGTGCGTGTGTGTGTGTGTGTGTGTGTGTGTGTGTATGGCAGACAACAAGGGACATACATCTGTGAAACCCATCTCTATCTCTCCACTATCAAATAACGCAAACAGGAAAGGATGTCAGGACATACTTCAGAACTGCTGGCAATATCACTAGTAACATATAGCAATGTAAAGTATGGCAAAATTATCATGTACTGAATGGAGTAACCTGGGTTAGTAAAAGTGGCAGACTTCTATGACATCAGATTTCACAACAACCACAGACAGATGAAATCATCAGTGGTTTGCACAGCATTCATCATCACCAGGGGGGTTAGATGGACACAACAGGATATAGTGGATCAATTGTCAGTGTTACTGTAATGCAGTTTAGGGTGTCCACACTGATGGCTCACACCACAGTCCTGGCTGTTCTTTCCATGTATGGAAACATTTGGCACATGCTGCTCCACAATGGAAACTGATGGGTAACACTAGCATGTGGAGACACACTGTGGAAAAGAACATGGGTGTGAGTTGACTGTCTGGTCATGACTGCTGGACACACATTGGATTGACCAGCACCAGATATATGTGTGCATTGCAGTATAGACATCGATATCCAATGGGAAAAGGCTGGTCTACTAAGAGGTGGCCTGCCTTTCCCAGGTGGCACTCAACTAAGCACAGTCAGGGTATGTAGAACTCTACTCATACAATGGCACTGCTGTAGTACTGCCATAACCAGAGATTCAACAGACCATGCCACAGATAACATGCTTCCATTCTAAGCAGCCAATGCCACCATGACTTCACCGTGTCTGCACTCTTGTTCTTCATGCAATCCACAGACACAGAAGATGTGCAACATGATCCATAGCAGGCAAGTGAATGAATATAAGATCTACGACATTGTTGGGAATGTTAATTTGCCTGTAGCAGTAGGTGGACATCTTCTGTCATGTGCCCATGCATACCAGCTACATGTCTGTGTCTACTACTCTTGGCAGTATTGCTCTGTTGTTTGGAAGTGTCAACATCACCAGCAGATCCAACATAGCAACATAGGACTATGGCCCACAGGCTTCATTCTGTGTACCATCTGATATCCTCACATTGTCAGAATGGTTGGACATGTTTTCCTCCACATCTGACACTACAGCCTCATCCACATGACTGTTACCATCTGGGCCAGAATGTATCACAAAATATGTGTCCTGTGTGCTCAGGTCCATTCTACCATAGTGAAACATATTAGATCACAGCTTGGGATCAGTGGATGGGATAATAAAGGTTGAAGTCAGTGGACATGTTAAAAGAAGAGTCAGATGACACAGGTCAGGCAAATGTGCATATATCTTATGCTGGATATCATTACTGACATATGGCACAGCTATATCACTACAATGTTACAGATGCTAAGAACTTATCAGGAGGTTGTGTCCAAGTGTGGCCCATCGAACCTATATAACAGGAAGTTGGTAATTATGCTACCTATGCAACATACATGACATATGTGAGGAATAACAACATAAGGCACACCTGACATGTCCTTGTAGGAATCTACCACTGGAGCTGAAGGCTGAAATGCAATTGTTGTAGGAAAACAAAGGTATCCAGACAGTATTAATATCCACATATTCAACATCACATACCATTCCAACAGCGGTATAACACATAGTAGTCAATATATTTACATACCAGTTGGTTGAGGCTGATATGCAGATGGCAGTCATCATATGCAGGTCTAGAAGGACACAGTACTAATGAAGGACAACAATAGGAGTAACAGCACATTGACATGTAAGAAACAGAGGAAATAGCATACCAGTTACATGCTCCCTATGTGGTGAGTTTGGCTGTCATAGTCTGCATCCTGTAGTGGGAAAATACAGACAAAGGAAACACAGTCATGAATGCAGGCATAGGTGCATTATGACATATACAACACAGTAACCGGATATGGAGATACTTACGTGTATGGTGCACCTGTTGGCCATATATTCCTGAGTATGAAAAATAGCATTATCAATGTCATACAAAACAAGTATGCTACACAGTACTGCAGTCTATAAACATGGTGGGAAACCATATCTTGTCTGTCTGTAGGTGCACCTGAATGGCTCCTTTCTCCAAAGGATGTACCTGTAGGTTACAATGTCAGGAAAATATAAGAAATGACAGGGTACACTACTGGAATGATAGGAGGCAGAGTCAATAACAGGTAATGGTCACTGTACTTGACCCTTATCAGACCACTAATTGAATACAATGCCCCCTTCTTTCTGTACCTCACCAGACACCTGCAGCAACTGTAGAAAAAACAGAGGTTTGTGACTGGGAGAATTCAGGGCCTCCAAAACATGACATACTTGGAAAGACTGACAGACATGTCACTGTACTCAGTATCATGCAGGCACAGGCGACTGAGATGTGACCTATGCTTGGCCTATAGACCAGTCTCAGACCCTGCCCTACTGAAAATGTTGGATATCTGGAAATGAAATGGGACAAGAATAATCTGCTCCAGGGATCTCAACCTAGCCTGTCACATAAACAGAACATTCCAAGGAGCTAGATATATCTTGCAGCATTTGTCACTTCTCTGTAAAAGGCTCCCACTGCATGTGCTCTTCAATGACCCTATTCACGCACAACCTTGACAACTGGATGGGTGATTGTAAATTCACTCAAACCCAAAACCCACCCTGGGGTGGCACCTATGAGCCTCATGGACAGGAGCAGTCAGTGCTGATCACAAAATCACTCTGCTAGCAATGACCATCTAACTATGCTCAATAAGAGTACTTGTGTTTTTACATGGCTAGGGTTGTAAATGCCCTAGGGGGATTAGCCTAGTAACTTCCTATGAAGCTATGAACCTATGCAGGCTTCCCAACATCTTCTGTCCAATATGCCCTGCTGATATTATCTACTATAAGGTGTCCTGCAGCCTTATAAAAAAACAGACTTTTGCCATGGTGCTAGCATAAAGTACTGAGTTCTGTAGTCTTTGTACTTAGATAGGTAGGAGTTCTGTTTTCACTGCAGTCAAGTGTGTGTGTGTGTGTGTGTGTGTGTGTGTGTGTGTAGCAAGAAAAACAAGAGTGTATTCTTCAGTTACTGCTCCAATCCCATGGATTGGCAGTATTTTCATATTTGCACATGCCTACGCATCCACATCTATTTCATGCAGGCCTCCCAACATCTTCTCTCCAGTATGCCCTACTGATGTCATCCACTATAAGTTGTCATTCAGTCTTGTAAAGACAGACTTGTGTTTTGGTGCTAGCATGAGGTATTGAATTCTGTAGTCTGTGTGCTTAGGTAGGGACTTTGTTCTCACTGCAGTCAACTGGTGTGTGTGTGTGTGTGTGTGTGTGTGTGTGTGTGTGTGTGTGTGTGTGTGTGTGTGTGTGTGTGTGTGTGTGTGCGTGCATGCGTGCGTGCGTGCGTGCGTGTGTGCGTGCATGCGTGCGTGCGTGCGTGCGTGTGTGTCCGGATTTTTGCATCATATTTTTGGTCAATTCCTCAGAATAGAACAGACAGAATAGAACAGATAGAACTGTAAACCTCAATCCTCTACACCAGCTATCACCCTGCTGATGGAACTGTGAGCCTGAATCCCCACCACCAACTACCAGACTGCTGATGGAATTCTGAGTTTGAGTTTGAGTACATTTTCATGGATTTGAGTTAGACTGAGTTTCAAGGGAAGAGTGGTTTACTGTTGCTCATGCTAAGTCTATTTTTAATGTGCAACAAATGGTTTTGCTTAGCAAATGGCAGTCACTGTCTGTGTTGTAGAATTTGAAAACCATGTTAGTAGCATAACTGCCTTTGGTGGAGAAGGCTGTGGATTCTAGAGTGCCCTTTTGATTGCTGATTATCTGATGCATTTTAAGGGGGGGATAGGGGTTCTGCCCTCGAGTGTATCCTTTGTATGAGACGCCTAGTAACTATCAACTTGTTGTTGGCTTGTCAATCAATCTCTATTGCAATATTACCAGCTTACCAATTTTTTTTTAATGTAGCATAGGCAATTAATTCTTCAAGGGGTGCAGGCAATGAATTTGTAGATGAAACACTGAAATGTAAAGTAGTTTGTCAGTAGCAACCTCTTCATTAGTTATAGATATCTTTAGTGTGGAATTATTCAGATGACTTTTACTTCTGCAGAGATTGTGCATATTGACTGATACTGGTGGATTGTAATGGCAGAAGTCTGAGTGGCCTTTTATGGTTGAAATTTTCTGAAATGGTTAGTTTTTCATTATTGGGTTATACATTTTCTTTCATTGCTTACTAGAATAATGTTCAAAATTACAAATTTAAAACACATGCTAACAAGTGGCGCTATATTATACAAGGAATATAATTTAATACAAGGAAAATTAATCGGGGAGGGTGAACATATATGTATGTCCCTACAATGTGTGCATGGAGTCTATGGTTTGAAAACAGCCCAAAGGTAAACTTAGTTGTCTACTGCCAGATGCGTTTTCTTTGAATGTGGGTTTTAATGTCATTTCAATGAGTGCAAGTTTCAAGGGCAGAGAAGTTTATTGCTCATGCTAAGTCTGTTTTCATTGTGAGACTGCATTGTTTGTTTAGCAAGTGGCTATCAGTGTTTGCGATATTTTATTTCAATATCTGTAATCATTGCAGAAGTAACTAAAACAGTATGCCCATTGATGGATTTGAACAGTGTTTATGGAAGTGGGGAGAAATAGACAAATAAAGGTGGATAATAGACCTGAAAGCTAATTTGCCCCAAGGTCTTAATAATGCTGCCTCTTTAAAACCTGTGCTAAAGAAGAGGGGTTTACAGCACTGAATAGTGTCATATGACTATGTTTTTAATTTTGATTGGTTCTGCTGTTTTATTTAAAGTTTTCTTACTGTGTATTTTGTATTATGGTCTGAAGAAGCGGGTGACAGCGAAAGCGCTTACCATTATGTGTATATTTCTAATTTTACATTAAACTGGATTCGTCCTCAGCCCTGTGGATGTCTTGTTACTTTATATTTCTGTCTTTTTCACTTTGTCTGGGTTCCACTGCATTCTTTCTTTATTGATGAAATAATTGAACACCTTTGCCTTGTAAGGCCATCTGAGGACAGCAGTGGTTGTTCATAGGGTCAGTCTAGAAGTCAGATTGGACTCATAAGAGAGTAAGTGAATTATCTTTCAAAATAAAACACAAGTATATCACAGAACATCTAGACTGAGTTTCTTGGGGCCTGCAACACCCACACCCCAGATGTGTAACTGGGTTGTGACACAGACTTAGAAGGGGAGATTTAACTTCTTAACCTCTTCACTAGGTTGCAACCAGATACTAATGGTCTGTGTGTTTTGGGGGCTGTTGATGACTTTCTTTGCCATTTTAAATATATATATATATATATATATATATATATATATATATATATATATATATTTTTTTTTTTTTTTTTTTTAATATCCTGGCAGGAGTCAAAGAGATACTAGGTCTGCAGTGTGTTCTAGGGAGCCATTTAAGGATGATGTATTTTTCTAACCTAATATTGTTTTGTAGGGGTAGTCAAGATAAGACTATTTGTCAATGTTTTGTTGTTACAAACTGTACTCTTGTATGAGTACAGTGTGTATTGGTGAACTGAAATAAGATCCCGTGTAAGTCCTTGGCTATGTGATATGAAAGAAATAAAATAATGTAACTGTGGCCTTTTATTTTCAATATTTTAAATGTTGTAGGCTCAAAGCATATTCTTTGGATAGGCAGTTGGAATGGGGGCAATGCCTATGTGCAAATAGAATGACTGCAGTTCTATCTTTCTTTGCAAGAGTAATCTGAATTTTAGTGAAGTAAGATCAACCACAATCTCTGAACTTTTAATTATTGTTTGTGTGAAAAAAGTATACTTAATTAATGACAGTGTCATATTTTTTTGTTGCTGTTTTTGTTTTTGTTTTTAAACTCATAAGATCAAGTCATAATTTCAATTAAAAAAAAATAACTTATTTGTAAAAGAAGGGTCGCACTAATAAGTTTTGCCTAGGGTGCAAAATAAGCTAGCAGCACTGCACATACCCATATATGATAGGTAAACAACCATGCATCCCTTTTATTTTTCTTTCTGTAGCTGTAGAGGAGATCTGTTTATGACAGACATCAAGCCCAAAGGTGGCTTGAAAAGATAACCTAGGGTGCTCATGAGTATGCAAACATTATTCATGCTTATTTATAATATCAATATGTAGGATTCAGCAAAGAATCCTGCTGAAAATAAAATGAAAATAGTCTATTATGCTTTTAAGAATTTATTCAGATATAAGCAGTAATCAAAGTGGATTTGTGGAATTTTGCAAAACTAGTTATCTTTTTTCCACAATTCATATCAGTACCATATTGCAGGATATTTTCTCAATGTAAAATTTCATCTTACACCTGCTTATTAGATACTTAGTATGCACTGTAAATAAAGTATGTAATGATGTAACACTTAATTATGAGTGAATTTATTGTCTCCATTTTTTTGTGTTTTTTACCCCCCCCCCTTTTATTTTAATTATGTATTATTTGCATTTGTTTTTCATTTCTCTCCCATTTATTTTCCCATTTCCACTTGTCTAGAGAAAACAGAAGTACCCAACCTTGTTTCATCCATGTCAGGAAACATTCAAGCTCACCCTTTGTCATCTTAGGAATATCCTCACAGGGTCAGGGTAGTGGCTGTGGTCCTGTTGGCACCGAAACATTATACAGCATGGAAAACCATGACAGGCGTGAGCTTTCGGATCTGGTCAAGGATGTGGTAATGTGAGCAATAGAGAGGTACCTTTCGTCCATGCAGGATCTTCTTCAGGGGATGCAAGACTCACTGACCTGGTTGGCTCCAACCACTAAGCCAACAAAGACCTCTGCCCCTATGTCACTGGGATCTTCCACTGCATGACCATCAGGAAGTTGAAATATTTGATGACTTCCACAGTAGAGTAGGCATTGTTACAACTCCTTTTCACATCCCTCCTTCCTTATAGGTTCATAGGTAGATACTAGGCTATAGGCCCTAGGGCCTATATAAGCCCAGCCAAAAAGGTACCCTGGCTTTCGCCACCCAAGAAAATTATTTTCCTGTGCCCCTGTCGAGCAGAGCCACAAAGGTGATCCCCGGGGTGAATTTCCTATTTCCCATCCGATCATCAAGATTTTTCTTGAAGAGTGCTAATGAGGAGCTTTGTTTGATATAGATAGGTAGTTTGTTCCAGAGTATGGGAAGTATCTGGGACATGAATCTATCCCTCCAGCATGTTCTGTTTATTGTGGTGACAAGGTTTAGGTCCCTAGAGCATGTAGCTCAGAGGGATTGTGATTTCTTTAAGTGGAGATGTCCAACAGCTCTGGGTTTGACATAGCTTTGTATGTTAGGTAGAGATCGCCTCTGAGTAGGCGATATGCGACGGAGTAAAGCTGGAGTTTTTTGAGACAGTCTGTGTAGGGCATCTTTTTGAGGCCAGTAATCCTCTTTGTGAGGTATTTTTGCAGCCTTTCCAGTTGTTGTAGATGTCTTGTGAGGTACATAACAAAAGGGAGTTGTACTCTATAATGGGTCTACTTAGTGATAAATAGAGGGGAACAATGACCTCTTTTTTTCCTGGATGAGAAACCTTTTGTGATGAGGTGTGCCATGTAGAAGGATTTCCTGACTACTTTGGTGATGTGATTATCAAAGGAGAGACTACTGTCCATCTGGGTCCTAAGGTCTCTTATCACACTTTTGGTGTTAAGTAGACTACCACCTATGTGGTAGCTCATGGGCACAGACTGTTTATCAAAGAGGATGACAGTGCACTTTTTGGCATTGAGCTTGAGGCCATGGCTTTGACACCAGGCATCTGTCTCAGTGAGGCCCTTTTGTAGGATGTCCACATCGTTAGGAGTTTCAATTATGGCTCCTAGTTTGCAGTCATCTGTGAACTTTGTTAGCCAAAGACTTTCTGTGTTAGCCTGTACTTCATAAAAGTAGATACCAAACAGGAGAGGACCCAGGACTGAACCCTGTGGTACTCCACTTGTCACTGGTCTGAAGTCAGGTTTGGAATCTGCTACTTTCACAGTGTGGGTTCTGTCAGTGAGCCAGTTGGCAGCCCGTCTTGTGACATAGGGATTTATACCTAGTTTAGTGATTTTATCTATAATTCCAGAGTGGGGGATGGTGTCAAAAGCCTTGGTGAGATCTAGATAGTCTCTGTGTGAACCACCTTACCCTCATCTACGGCTTTGGTGACTGCTTCAAAGAAGTCTATCAGGTTCAGGAGACATGATCTGCCTTTTACAAACCTGAATTGGGTGGGGTCCAGAGTTTGGAGATTACCAGTGTCTTTGTTTATCATGGCCTTGCAGACCAGGCTCATTAGGCTAATGGGGCGGTAGTTCCTGGGGTCCATGGTGGCTCCCCGTTTGTGGAGTGGGATAACCGTCACTGTACGCCATTCAGTGGGCACAAAGCCTGAGGTAAGGCTATGATTGAACATGGTGCTTAGGTGGGGTGCCAGTTCATTCTGTAGTTCATGTAGAACGCAGCCTGGGATGTTGTCAGGTCCCATGGATGCTGTGTTCTTGGCTTTGGAAAGTGTGTTTTTTACCTGTGCATCCGTGATTACAGGAATTTTGCATTCTTCCAGTATAGAGATGGGCTCTTTAAGCGGTGAGAGGGGGGTAAAGTTAGCACTGAACCTATCTGCCAGGAGGTTGGCAATATCAGTTGGTTCTGTATATTTAGTGCCATTGTGCTGTAACTCATAGCAGATCTGAGTGTTGCCATTGAGATTCTTGAGATAGTTATAGAATGCTTTGTGGTTGTCTTTAGAATCAGTGGTGATTTAGTTTTCGTAACTAGCTTTGGATGATTTTATGAGGGATCTCAGCTTCTTACTGAGGCTGACCAGAGAGTTCCTCCAATCATGGGATTTTACTCTTTTTTGCAACAGTTTCTTTCTTCTGTTGTAGAGTTTGTTTATGGTAGGGATCCACCAGGTTGGCTTTCTTTTTTGAAGGATAGCATCTTGGTTCTGTTAGGGATAGCATGATCCATGCACTCGTGTAAGTGCTTATAAAGTGCATTTGTGTAGGATTCAGCAGTCGTACCTCTATTATCCCTCTGCATGGGTGTTGTGAAGTTTGCCACTTTTGTGTTAAGAAGCGTGAAGTTGACTTTGGAGAAATTTGTTATGGTGGTTTCCCTAAAGGGGATGGGGGCGGGATGTGGATGTCTAGGGCGATTAGCGTGTGGTCAGATCTGACCAATGAGGAATTGACCTCTGGTGTGGAACACCGGTCGCCCATGTTGGTAATGACCAGGTGTAGGATATTGCTGCCCCAGGTGGGGGTGTGGATAGGTTGATCCAAGGCATTGAAATTTATGAATTCCAGAAAACGTTGAGCAAAAGTGTTGGTACATGAGTAGTTTTCCCAGTTAATGGTGGGGTTGTTGAAATCACCCATTATTAGGGTGTTGGGTTGTACCCTAATTTTTTCCAGTGTATCAAAAAATGAGGAGTGGGAATCCTGGGGCATGGTGGGGGATCTGTAGCAAGTTATAATCTGGATTGCAGTCTTGCTCAGAGTTAGTTGCACTTGGATAATCTTGGATGCATTATGCTGAGCAACTAGCCTGGAGGTGTGGATATCCTTAATGAATATGGACACTCCTCTGCCTTTAGTGCTTCGGTCCAAGTTAGGTGACCGAAAGGTGTGGTATGAATTATAGCCTGGTAATGCAGGGGTGCTCTCTGGAGCCTTGAACTAGGTCTCTGTCACTGCACAGATGTCGATGTTCTCCATTTTAAGGAGTGCCTCAAGTGAATGCATTTTGAGGTTTAGACTTCTAGCATTGAGTAGCATTACCCTCAGATTTTGCTTGCTTGTACCTGTTATGCTGGTGAATTTGTCCTTTGAACCTTCCCTAAAAAAGGCACTATAGGGGTGGTAAGAGCCTTAGCCAGTATCCAGAATCCCAAGTGCAACAGGTACAGGCCATCTCTTGCAAAGCATCATGGTCTGGCTATCATGTCATCCCAGGCAGACAAATTCTGGATCCCCTTAGAATGACACCAGAAGCTTAGCCAATTGTTGAAGTCAATCATTTTGTCCTTGTACTGTGGTATCATTCTGGGTGATGGCAGGATGCTACTCAGGGCTAAGATCATACCTACCTGGGCTACAAGATCAGAGAGCTCCTCCATGTCTCTTTTCATATAGTCCAGGGAGGTACATCTCAGGTGATTCACACCAACATGGGCAATGACAGAGTCATATTTGTACTTGTTGTGGAGTGACCTGAGTGCGTGCATTATGTGGTGGATCCTGGCACGTGACAGGCAGCTGACAGTAACTTTCTCCTTGTTTAGCCTGGTGAGTGGAACATCACTGTGCCTGACTATAGAGTCACCTATATGTATGTTGTTATGCTTTATGGTCTGTGGTTGAGTGGACACTGAGTTTGTGGGATATGTGGCATTTGGATCATGTTGGAGGGTGGAGGTTGCTTGCGTTTCTGCTTTGGAGGTCTCTGTCGCTTGAGCAGATTTTTATTGAGAGCCTCCATGAATGTAGGTGTGTGTTTTGTGTTGCTATGTGTGTGTTTTGGTGGTGTAGGTTTTGAGGGACTATGTGATGAGTGTGGTGTGGTGCAAGTGTTTACCTTCTCCTCTTGACTGTCTAGTCCAGTCTTCTATCTTCTACAGCCTCTTCCTTACTTTATTCTCCAAATTCCTTTTCATATAAAAAAATATTTGATAAATAGTGGTGTCGGTCCTCTGCCAAAAATATAGAAACCCTCCTCTCCTTCCTGCTCAAGCATATCCCTATTGATGTCTTCCTTCTCCCTCTGGCGGTTATGTTGCTGTGTTATGTCTCCCCATTTTCCAGTTTTCCTGTCTACCCTTTTCACACTTTTCTGAGAACAAATCTGTTATGTCCATAGAATGATATCCTTATAGTCAATACATAAACCCCTTTATATTTTTTAAATTTCATTCTGAATAGCTGGACTGAGTGCTGCTTAGTTGTCTGCCATTTGGTCAAGTAGGCTTACAGAGTGCCTCACTCAGTTACAACTTCCCAAAAAATCTGATGTCAACTGAGACTTTAAAATGTATGGATTATTTCCTGTATATCAAGCCACAATTTTTCTCTTTTTAAGCAGTTGCAGAAAATAGGCATTTCTTTTCACAGACTTCACATTGCCATAGTCATAGCAAATAGCCTGTGCTCAGTTTATTTGGATATAGGAATAGCTGTGCTGTGTACAGAAACCCACTGCACAATCTTGTCAGCTTTGAATGTTAAGCTTTATATATGTAAAATCTCATCACAGTGTAGAAACATGCACTATGTAAGCAGACTGATATAGCATTTACCTAGCAGCAATTCATGAGTGTGTTCATAGGTTCATAGGTAGGTACTAGGCTATCGGCCCAAGGGCCTACATAAGCCTAGCCAACAAGGTTCCCTGGCTTACACCACCCAAGAAAGTTATTTTCCTGTGCCACTGTCGAGCAGAGACACAGAAGTGATCCCCGGGTTGTATTTCCTATTTCCCATCCACTCATCAAGATTTTTCTTGAAGAGGGCTAATGAAGAACTTTGCTTGACATAGATGGGTAGCCTGTTCCAGAGTATGGGAAGTCTCTGGGACAGGAATCTATCCCTCCAGCATGTCCTGTTTATTGTGGTGACAAGGTTTAGGTCCCTAGAGCATGTAGCTTGGAGGGATTGGGATATCTTTAGGTGTAGCATGTCCAACAGCTCAGGATTTCACATAGCTTTATATGTTAGGCAGAGATCACCTCGGAATAGGCGATATGCTACGGAGTAAAGCTGGAGTTTTTTGATGCGGTCAGTGTAGGGCATTTGTTTGAGGTCAGTAATCCTCTTTGTGAGGTACTTCTGTGGCCTTTCCAACTGCTGCAGATGTCTTGTGAGGTACATTCCAAAAGGGGCGTTGTACTCTATAATGGGTCTAATGAGTGTCGAGTAGAGGGGAACAATGACCTCTTTTTTCCTGGATGAGAACCCTTTTACGATGAGGTGTGCCACGTAGAAGGACTTCCTGACTACTGTGGCGATGTGACTATCAAAGGAGAGACTACTGTCCACCTGGGTCCCAAGGTCTCTTATCATGCATTCGGTGTTAAGTAGATTGCTGCCTATGTGGTAGTTCATGGGTACAGAATTTTTACCAAAGGGGATGACACTGCAATTTTTGGCATTGAGCTTGAGGCCATGGCTCTGACACCAGGCATCTGTCTCAGCGAGGCCCTTCTGTAGGATGTCCACATCATTTGGGGACTTGACTATGGCTCCTAGTTTGCAGTCATCTGTGAACTTCATTAGCCAGAGGCCTTCTGTGTTAGCCTGTACTTCAGAAAAGTAGATACCAAACAGGAGAGGTCCCAGGATGGAACCCTGTGGTACTCTACTTGTCACTGCTTTGAGGTCAGATTTGGAGTCTGCAACTTTTACAGTGTGGGTTCTGTCAATGAGCCAGTTGGCAACACATCTTGTGACGTAGGGATTTATACCTAGTTTAGTGAGTTCAGCTATAATTCCAGAATGGGGAAGGTGACGAAAGCCTTGGCGAGGTCAAAACAGGCTGTGTGAACCACCTTACCCTCATCTGCGGCTTTGGTGACTGCCTCAAAGAAGTTGATCAGGTTCAGGAGGCATTATTTGCCTTTCACAAACCCTAACTGGGTGGGATCCAGAGTTTGGAGGTTACCAATGTCTTTGTTTATGAGTTCCATGATGATACTGTCCATGGCCTTGCAGACCAGGCTCGTCAGGCTAATAGGTCGATAGTTCCCAGGATCAGTGCTGGCTCCCCCTTTGTGGAGTGTGATAACTGTTGCTGTGTGCCATTTAGTGGGCACAAAGCCTGATGCAAGGCTATTATTGAACATGGTGCTTAAGTGGGGAGCCAGTTCATTCTGAAGTTCGTGTAAAACGCAGCCTGGGATGTTGTCCGGTCCCATGGATGCTGTGTTTTTGGCTTTAGAGAATGCAGCTTTTACCTGCGTAGTTGTGATTACAGGGAGTCTGCATTCTTCCTGTGTAGATATGGGTCCTTTAGGGAGTGAGAGGGGGTAAAGTTAGCACTGAACCTATCTGCCAGGATGTTGGCAATATCAGTTGGTTCTGTAATTTTCGAGCCTTTGTGCTGTAACTCAGAGTACAAAGGCACAATTGTCTCACAACTGCATTTCTCTGTCTTCTGTTGCTCAAATTCTCAGCTTTTTTTTTTTTACCTTTTCAGATAATAAAGACAATTATGAAATACCCCACAGAACTCACATGTCTTTCTCTGGCAAATCTTCTCTACATTCTTGCAAGAAATAAAAACTCTGCTTAGTGTTTATGTTAAACCTATAAGTAATTTTTCTGCAAGTTCAACAACATTCTTTGTGGTCTTATTTCTGCCTTATGAATTATGAACAGACTTCTTAAAATGTCTTGCAATGGCTTATGGATGTGCTTGAGGCCTGGGATAACTGGAGATGATATAGTACAATGCAGGGCAAGGGCAAATGTCATTCATGGGTTCAAAAGTACTTCAGTGAAGGTATCTACCACAACAGAGTGAGCAGAAAGGCCCACTTGATGTTTATAGCAAAGCATAAAAGCTTATCAGTGAGTTTGGGTACCAGTAAGGAATGGAGCGATAAACAAGGAAGTTAAGTGATCATTAGATATTGTAACTGAGTCTGACTAGTGACTACCCACAAAATACCTGAAAGGAAATTAAACAATGCTGGATAATGTGTTTGATACATAAAATTACAAGAGAATAATTTTTGACTGGGAGAGTGGGGGGAGAGAGTGTTAAAAGGATTAAAAACCAAGATAATAGATGGGGCAGGATCTAAGGTAAGGAAAGACACAGCTACAGCAAATAATTGTAGGTAGGCAGGTGGATCCAGGTTTGGGATAGTTAGCATGATGTACAGGAGCAGCAATTCCTCTGTGACACAAGTATATGGTTAAAGATATTGCGTCAACTATTACCTAGTTGTTTACAAAAATAGATAAAGAGCAAGGTAGAGGTATAGTGATCGAGGTGAGACCTCTGCTCCTCGAGATCTAGCTAACAGAATAAGCAAGGGAGGACAGTGACAGTTTACAGCATGACTGACAAGCTAATTATTGGTCTTATGTGAAGGGACAGACAGGGAGTCTGGGTAGGGATTAGCTATGGCCTAAGATAACAGCATACAGACCTGCTTGAAGTAAAACAATATCAGGCACTGAGTAAGATGAATAGAATTATGAAATGTGTAAATGTAAATGTCTTACACTCTACTGAAGCTATCTAATAAATCATTTAAAACAGTAAAAATGGGATTATTTAAAAAAAAAAAAGTAAACTACCTTAAACAAGTGCATGATTCTGAATCAACCTGGTCTGTTATCTCTGACAAAGGGATAATGATGAGGACTTAATACAAGCATCTAAACATACACTCCCTATTGCTGACTTCCTTGTCATGCCACAATTTTGTCTGTTTATTGCTGTTAATGTCTATGGCTGAGTTCCTAAAAGAAGTGTTAGTTTATTTTTTGTACCTTTTCTTTCATAATTTATCATTCTAATAACACAATTAGCAGTATAAACTCAGTCAGACATGAAGCTAAGCCAATTTGGCATATCGAGTATGTAAACATTTAACAGCAGATGTAACACAAATTAACAGGTCTCTATGACACAAGTATGCTTTTTTATTCTGTCAAATAAGACATTTCCACACTGTGTATTTATATGGGAGGGTGTGGGATATGCTGCAACAGATACAGTAGCATATTCCATTATTTATTATCAGGCAACCTTGATGTTTACCTTCAGTAGGAAATGTAGTTAGCAAATTGAACAAAAGAATAACAATATTGAAAAAAACAGAAACATTCATGCTTACAAAAATGCATAAAACAGCACTGAACAAATGATTTTCAAGGCACATACACAAATGAAAACTGGTTAAAACTATATCTGGATGAAGGAATCTGGTTGAAGCTATAGTTGGACAAACGTAATAAAAAGTTTTTTTTTTTTTTTTGCACAGGGTATTTTTCCTGCACCCTCCAACTCCCCTTACTTTTATATCCTAACTATATGGTCTCAGAACCACTGAGAAAAAAAGTCCCACTGTCTTGGACCACTGAGAGAGCACAATTATAAAGTGTTTTTCTGATGCAGAACAGCAAACATGGAGTTATATGTTGGGGAACAGAAACTGATGAGTAATGTAAACATAGGACAACCAATTATAAGAGAAGAAATGAGCAAAAATATTTCAGCATAAAGGGATATACAACATTTTTAAATTATTATGGGCCAGATTTACAAAAGCTTGCACGGAGTGCAAGAAGAGTGTAGGAGCTCACACCGGCAATATGTTTGCCGTGCGATCCAGGTACAGCCGGCAGGGGCATGCATGAGAGCTGCTAAAGCTACTCCTGCATGGACAGCGTCATGGTATGCAAATTACCTCATTTGCTGGTGAAAGCCATGCAAATGAGGTAAATTTGTGATCCAGGAAACACTAACCTGTCCGTGGAAGATTAGTGCTAGCTGCAGAAATGTACTCAGTTGGTAACGGAGTACAGTTCTGCAAATAGCTAAACGTAGCTATGACAGCTCCAAATAAAGGATGCATACAGTTGAGGAAGCATGCCAATGGCCAAATATAAGGCCATTGGCATTTTAAAATGTTTAAAAATATAAAAATTTTACTTTTTTCCCCCGATCACCGATGTTTAAGCATAGCGCAGCACCGTGCAAACGTGCGGCGCTTATAAAAACAAGAAAATAATTTAAAAAAAGCCACAAATAGGCATTTTCACTAAAAAGCTTATTCTGTCATGCAAGTGAATGGCAGGCTGAAGACAACATGGCCACTGAGTAGTGGTTGCTAAGGGAGGGAAGCTCAGTGTGAGAGATGTAACCATGCATTAGTAGGCAATCCTATGCAAATGAGGAAAAGGATAGTGAATCCCAATTTTCCCCAGCATGTGAGGCATGTCCCAAGAATGTAAGAGTAGAAGTAGGTGAGTAGTAGAGTAGAATATAGGTAACATCATGAGGGGGTGTGTCAGACTAAGCTAATTGGAGCAAAGTGGCTTATGTTTGCTTTGAGTTGCTCAGGATTGCAAGAGGCATGCCTACAGTTGTCCTATTTGAAAATTTCAAACCAAAGGTGCACACTGTTAAAAGATAGGAAGCTCCTTGTAAACATGCACACAGTGTGTGCGTGCATGTGCACGCGTTTGTGCTTATTTGCGTGGCACTTCCCCCCCGGGCAGAAACAGAAAGGCAAAAGGAAGGAAAAGAAGTAGTAGGAAGTTAACCAAGGAGAACTCAGAGCTGCCAGGTGAAATATATCAGAATCAGCAAATTACACAGGCAGCAGACTAGCCCAGATCAGCCCAGCACTTTAAACTCTGCAAACACCATTCCCCCTGTTTTTTCTCACGAATTCTGCAACACTGCAGTATACAAAGAGGGAAAACTTAAAAAGCTTAAGTCAGACAAAATGTTAGGGGCTGCTCTCGCTATCATAAACCAACATGTGCAAGGTGCTGAGGGTGGTGATGTTGTGATTGCTGCTGAGCATCCCACAGTGAGGAGATGGAGAAGAGTGTACAGACCCAGGGTAACTTACCAGGGGCTACATGAGCTGGAGATAGTGGAGCTCTATAGGGAGGACAGAGACCTCCTACAGCAAATTGTTGAGCTGTGCCGGCCACACCTCACATACAGAACCAACAGACGGGAATCCATCCCAGTGGATACCAAGGTATGTGTTGGCCTAAGAATACTAGCTACAGGTACCTTCCAAAGACCAAATGGTGATATGATGGGGATTTCACAGGCATCAGCATCTAGGGTACTCCACCAGTTCCTGGATGCCATGTCAGCACATGACGGTGACCATGTATATTTCCCCAGTTCCTGTGAGGCATTGGCCAGCAGTATGCATGTTTTCCACCAAATAGCAGAATACCCTGAGGTAGTGGGTGCAATAGACTGCACGCACCTATGCATCAAAGCACCACCCATGGGTGGGCTAGGGTCTACATCAACCGCAAGGGCTTCCTCTCCATCAACTGCCAGGTCGTGTGCGATGCCCATGGCATAATAATGAATGTGTGTGCTGGCTGCCCTGGAAGCTATCATGATTCCCACATCTGGCATCTGACGCAGCTGTACCAGAGATTTGCCAATGGGGACATCCCTGATGGTCACCTAGTGGGGGATGCTGGATACGCACTGGAGCCATGGCTGATGACACCCATCAAAAATGCACACACACCTGAACAAGAACTCCATAATGAGGCACACCCACAAACAAGAAACATAATTGAGCATGTGTTTGGGATGCACAAGTCACGGTTCCAGTGCCTGGACACATCTGGTGGAGCCTTGCAGTACTCATCAACTACATGTACCCAAATTGTTATGGTATGTGCCATGCTACACAATATGATCCTGTGGAAACAGCTGCAGCAGGAACAGCATGGGGCAGGGCCAAACAGCCCCCCACCATTGCCAAGGCCTGCACAGGCACAGCGTGACTCAGAGGAGGAACAACCTGAGCCTGCCCCAGTAGGCAGAAGGAGGCGTGCCCAGTATGCCCTGGCCTTGGCAAAGAGGCAACGCATAGCACATACACTGACGCAGTAGGAACCCTGGAAATGACACCTCTCTCTGGCTCGCACATACAGTAAAATAGATGCCTAACTTGACACTACCTGTTTTCAAACATGTATAGGGAGTGTATTATATGCATCCGACATAGGCAGCCCTGCAGCACCACCTGAGGCATGAGTGCCTTATTTTAAGCAATATAAAGCACTGCTAAGCACATTTTACCAGTATTGAGAATATTTAAATACAACTGGGTGTAGCTGCACGCCGCGCTAACCAGTGCAACATCGGGCAACGTCGGGCAAAGTTGGGCAACTTTGGGCAAAGTCAAGCAAAGTCAGGTAAACACGCTCACACCTGCTTTACCGTTCCTTAACCAGTCAGGTCTGCCCAGCAGGAAAATAAAAAGCAGCTTCATGGCTTGAACTCAGGATACTGTGCACTATAGTCACAGTACTGAACCACTAAGCCATGATAGCATTTCACTAGCACCGACACAACTTAAATCACTCACACATACCAGTTGGGGGGGGGGTTACATACCTAACAGTCACAGCCAGCAGGACAATTGTAGACAAATACAAACACAAACACAAACAAATGCTGTATCATGCCCTCTGAAGAGGCATATGAGTAACCTCCCCCCAGGCCTATGCAGACAGATAACAGCAGGCCAGGCAGTGTGATGTGGGTTGGGTAGGCTATGAAGTCACAAACTAATATGCGTGTAACTGGAAACTAAGGTCTGTAGTACAGTGGTAATCCTCAAGCCAGTATGATAGGCAACAGTACAGACTGAAATGGAGTACCTGACATAGCAGTGCAGGCCTAGAAAATGTGTATAAGTGTCAGGTGTAACCCTCATCCTATGTACACCCACAGTAACAATCAGGTGTGCCCCCCCCCCGGGTAGAAATGTACAAATAATAGCTGTCCCCCCTGTATGTAGAAATGTTGATAAGTCTATGCAAATTGACTCATGGAAGCCCTGCAGGCACAGTGTGCTTCCTGTCAATGTACAACACAAAGGTGAGCCCTGAAGTAAAAACCAACTTGAATTTTCACACACACATATATAGTATATATATGCCCATAGTGGGCATTCTCATACACTTAAACAAATTTAGCAAATGTCAGTCAATAACATACTGAAAGGTCATACTGGGCGTGCTTACACACTTAAACAAACGAAGCAAATTTCAGTCAACAACATACTGAAAGGTCATACTGAGCATGCTCACACACTTAGGCCATGTCTGAGTACAGCATTGGGCCACACATATCTGGCAGTTGCAATTCTTACTCCAGACACATGTCACTATTCACCAATCCTGCCTTGCGCACACAGTGATATGAAAACAGACCCATATAATATATTGGACCCCTGTCATAATCAAACTATGTAATACAAGTACTTAAGTGGTTCAAAGAAATTGAAAATCCAAAGAAGATCAATAAATCTCTGATCAGTATCATCAAGAAACAATGAGCACTCCTAACATTATCCAAGCCATGTTCTGGCAAAAATATTGCCAAAGAGTCCATAGAGAACCATGAAGCTTTCTTTAGCTATGTCATAAATATCAGTGTAAACTCATATATGTTCTGAGTCAGAGCAAAGTGTAAATGAATACATGTACATGACTGACATTGCCAACATCTTGTCAGACAAGTTCATACATATTTACCCCCCTCTCACTAACAAAAGGGTCCATTACCATACTTGGAGATTGTGAAAAGCCAGAAATCACATATACAATGGTTAAACAGCTCTATCCAAACCTAAAAATGCGGTGTCTATGGGATGACATGATGTCCCTGGCTGTGTCATATGTGAACTCCAAAACAAACAGACCCTGCACCTGAACAGTCTGTTGAGACTCACCCTCTGTACAGGATATGAAAGTGATGAATGGGTTACAGCAACGTTTGGCACACTCCACAAGTGTTGGTGCACAACAGACCATGGGAACTATTGCCTTATAAGCCTAATAAGCCTGATCTGCAAGGCCAAATCATAAACAGAGCTATTGGGAGCCTACAAACACCCAACCCTACCCATTTTGGTTGGGTCAGGGGCAGATCATGGTTCCTAAACCTGCTAGACAGTCTTCAAGGCAGTTACCCAGGACATACATCAATGAATCAAGCTCCACACGGCCTACATAGACCTTGAAAAGCCCTTTTCCAACATCCTACACACATGTCATATCCACAAAATCAACAACCTGTGCATAAACACGTATGTCATCTGATGGATTGCCAACTGGGGCACAGATAGATCCTGCAAGGTAAGAATTGTGGTCTCCCTGTTGGACTGTAAGCTGATAACAACTGCTGTCCCCCATGACTCAGTCCTGGGACCCCTCCTGTCTGGGGTATACTTTTCAGAAATACCGTCAAACACACGAGGGCTATGGTTAGCAAAGTTTGTGGATGACTGCAAAAAGGTTGTCATAATCGATGTTTGGGACAACAGAGACATCCTTAAAAAGGGTCTCAGTCAGACAGATGTGGTGTCAAAATTATGGCCTTGAGCTACAGTCATACAAATACCACATATGTGCCAACACCCTAAATATGGAGGTAATAATAAAGGATCTATGGACACATGTGGATAGTCATCTCTACTTTCAGAAACACATTCACAAAGTGGTTAGAAAATCATGCTATGTATTCCCACAAATTGCCAAAGTCTTTGCATGTAGATCAAAGGAGGTTCCCTCTACTGATCAGTCATCAGACCCATCAGAGAGTACCACGACACACTTGCGATGAATCTGACTAGGCACCTTCAGCATCTGGAAAGACCACTGAAGTACCTCAACAAGATTACTGGCCTCAAACAGTTGGCCCATGCAACAAGACTGAAGTAACTCAATCTGTACTCTGTTGCATACTGTCTACTCAGGCGATCTCTGCCCAACAGACAGGTCCATGTCCAATGCAGAACTGATGCACATGCTCTATCTGAAATAAACCCAAGCTCACTGTGCCACATGCTCTAGGTAAATAATCATCACAACAATAAATGGAACATGTTAGAGGGATACATTACTAACTCACAGACTTCCCTTGCTTTCGAACAGGCTCCCAACCCTCATTAAGCTGAGTCCCTCACTGACACTCTTCCAGAGGAGCCTTGATGAGTGTATGTGAAACTGAACTGTCACGCCATGGATCTCTTCATCAGCTCTACTACACAGAGGCATAGGGAACTAACCCCATGTGTGGTGATAGCTGCACACTCTGGCCATACTAATATATGCCTTCAGGCAGATAGCCTGTTTCCTACCTATGTACCTATATATATATGTCGGGGGAACACAGTATAATAAGCCAAAGATGGATGGGCAGAGATGTGTGTAAGAGGGTGACCATGACAGGGAGCCATCCAGGACTGTCCCACCCAGCACACATCCCAATGGCACAAAAGACATGAGGTGCACATCTCACCCACTGTACATAATAGGCACCAGTATCTGTAAGCATTACAGTGTTTGTGGTACATGTGCCTGCTGTACAACATGACTGTACAATGATGTACACATCTACTATCTGTAGATATGTACCTGTCGCATAGGTTCATAGGTATGTAGTAGACTATCTTCACGAAGGCATATATTAGCCTAGGCAAGTTGTGCAGCTTTCACCACCCCATTGGTTAGTCTCCTAAGCCCTAGTTCTAATAGTTAGTACCCTAAGCCCCTTAATAGTGGGGCTGCTGATGTGATGCCTGGTGTGAATTGTCTGTTTCCCATCCACTCATCAAGGTTCCTATTGAAGAGTGTCAGCAAGGGGCTCTGTCTGATGTACATTGGGACTCTGTTCCACAGTAAGGCAAGTCTCTGGGATGGTAGTCTATCCCACCAGCATGTTGTATTCATTGTTGTGATGAGGTTCATATCCCTGAAGTGTGTAGTGCAACTCAATTTTGTTATCCTTAGATGGAGCATGTTTAACAGTTATGTGTTGGATATGGCTCTGTATGTTAGGCAGAGTGTGCCTCTGAGTAGGTGGTACGCAACGGAGAACAGATTTATTTTTACCATTTGTGTTGCATAACACAACTGCTTGAGGCCAGTAATCCTCTTGGTGAGGTACCTCTGTGGTCTCTCCATTTGCTGCATATGCTTAGTTGAGTACATCCAAAATGGTGCATTGTACTCAATGATGGGTCTGATGACTTAAGAGTAGAGGGCCACCACTACCTCTTTTGATCCTGATGCAAATCCTTTGTTGATTAGGTGGGCCACATAGGATTTCCTAATCACTTTGGCAACATGGTTGTCAAAGGAAAGATGACTATCTTACTTGTGTCCCCAGATCCCTTATTACCTTGTCAGTTTTTAGGGGGTAACACCTATGTGGTAGTTTGTGGGTACTTTGTTTTCCCCAAAGGGGATTACTATGCATTCTTTCACACTGAGCTTGAGGCCATGATTCTGACACTGCACATCTGTCTCATATAGCCCTTCTGGAAAATATTTGTGTCATCCGGGGAATCTATTATGGCAAACACTTTACAGTTCCCAGCAAATTTAGTTAACTGCAACCCTCCTGTGTTGGCATGTACTTCTGAGAAGTCTATACCAAACAAGAGGGGCCCCAGGACTGAACCCTGGGGACACCAGTTGTTACCGGTTTAGAGTCTGACATATAGCCAGCAACTCTTAATTTATGGGATCTATTTGTGAGCCAGTTTGCAATCCATCTTGTGATGTATGGATTTATGCCCAGGTTGGTGAGTTCATCTATGATACCTGACTGGGGAATGGTGTCAAAGGCCTTAGCGAGGTATAGGTAGGCTGTGTGGAACTCTTTTCAATCATCTGTAGCCTGGGTATCTGTCTCAAAGAAATCCACCCAGTTCAGGAGGCATGATCTGCATTTGACAAAGCCAAACTGGGTGTCCTCAACTGTGTGAAGGTTCCCAATGTCTTTATTATTGACTTCCATTATGATTGGCTCCATTGCCTTGCAGATCAGACTCATCAGACTCATAGAGCAGGAATGCCAAGGGGCTTTTATATGGCTCCACCCCTGTGGAGTGCGAAGAACGTTGCTGTGCAACATTCTATGGGTACATATCCTGTAGAGAGGATGTAGAGTGAGGTGTAGGTATCCTTGATGAATATGGATACATCCCCACCCTATGTGCTATGATCCAGGTTCTGATGCTGGAAGGTATGTAATGAGTAGTATCCTGGTAGTGCTGGTGTGCTCTCTGGAGACTTGAACTAGGTTTCTGTTACTGCACAGATATCAATATTTTCCATACTAAGAAGTGCCTTGAGAGTGTGCATTTGGAGGCCAAGACTTCTGGCAATGAGTAGCATTTAGCTCACTTTGTTGTTATTTGTGTTGGTTACGGGGTTTGGTTTGTCCTGAGTGATCGGTGTTCCACACCTGAAGTCAATGCCTCATTGGTCCGATCTGACCATAAGCTAATTACCCTACATATCCACATTCTGCCCCCACCCCTCTTTAAGGAAACCATGATAAAAAATTTCTCCAAAGCCAGCTTCATGCTTCTTAAGACAGAAGTGGTGAACTTCCTGACACCCATGCAGATGGACAATACAGTTACGACTACTGAATCCTACACAATTGCACGTTATAAGCACTTACATGAGTGCATGGATCATGCTATCCCAAACAGAACCAAGATGCTATCCTCCCAAAAAAGGAAGCTAATCTGGTGGTCCCCTGCCATAAACAAACTGTACAACAGAAGGAAGAAACTGTTGCAAAAGAGAGTAAAATCCCATGAGTGGAGGAGCTTCCTGGTCAGCCTCAGTAAGAAGCTGCAATCCTTGATAAAATCCTCCAAAGCTAGTTATGAAAACAAAATCGCCACAGATTCTAAAGACAACCACAAAGCATTCTATAGCTATGTCAAGAATCTCAATGGCAACACTCAGATCTGCTCTGAGTTACAGCACAATGGCACTAAATATACAGACCCAACTGATATTGCCAACATCCTGGCAGATAGGTTGAGTGCTAACTTTACCCCCCTCTCACCCATTAAAGAGCCCATCTCTATACAGGACGAATGCAAAGTTCCTGTAATCCTGGCTGAACAAGTAAAAACCACACTCTCCAAAGCCAGGAACACAGCATCCATGGGACCAGACAACATCCCACGCTGCATTCTACACGAACTACAGAACAAACTGGCACCACACCTAAGTACCATGTTCAATCATAGCCTCACCTCAGGCTTTGTGCCTGCTGAATGGCGCACAGTGACAGTTATCCCACTACACAAGGGGGGAGCCACCACGGACCCCGGGAACTACCGCCCTATTAGCCTGATGAGCCTGGCCTGCAAGGCCATGGAACGTATCATCATGGAACTTATAAATAAAGACATTGGCAATCTCCAAACTCTGGACCCCAACCAGTTCAGGTTTGTAAAAGGCAGATCATGTCTCCAAAACCTGATAGACTTCTTTGAAGCAGTCACCAAAGCCGTAGACAAGGGTAACATGGTTCACACAGCCTATCTAGATCTTGCCAAGGCTTTTGACACCATCCCCCACTCTGGAATTATAGATAAACTCACTAAACTAGGTATAAATCCCTATGTCACAAGATGGGTTGCCAACTGGCTCACTGACAGAACCCACACTGTGAAAGTAGCAGACTCCAAATCCGACTTCAGACCAGTGACAAATGGAGTACCACAGGGTTCAGTCCTGGGTCCTGTCCTGTTTGGTATCTACTTCTCTGAAGTACAGACTAACACAGAAGGTCTTTGGCTAATGAAGTTCGCAGATGACTGCAAACTAGGAGCCATAATCGAAGCTACTAATGATGTGGACATCCTACAAAAGGGCCTCACTGAGACAGATGCCTGGTGTCAATGCCATGGCCTCAAGCTCAATGCCAAAAAGTGCATTGTCATCCCCTTTGGTAAAAACTCTGTGCCCATGAACTACAACATAGGCAGTAGTGTACTTAACACCGAAAGTGTGATAAGAGACCTTGGGACACAGGTGGACAGTAGTCTCTCCTTTGATAATCACATCACCACAGTAGTCAGGAAATCCTTCTACGTGGCACACCTCATCACAAAAGGTTTCTCATGCAGAAAAAAAGAGGTCATTGTTCCCCTCTACTCATTACTCATTAGATCCATTATAGAGTACAACACCCCTTTTGGTATGTACCTCACAAGACATCTACAACAACTGGAAAGGCTGCAGAAATACCTCACAAAGAGGATTACTGGCCTCATACACATGCCCTACACAGACCGTCTCAAAAAACTCCAGCTTTACTCTGTTGCATATCGCCTACTCAGAGGTGATCTCTGCCTAACATGCAAAGCTATGTCATACCCAGAGCTGTAGGACATGCTCCACTTAAACAAATCCCAATCCTTCTGAGCTACATGCTATAGGGACCTAAACCTTGTCACCACAATAAACAGAACATGTTGGAGGGATAGATTCCTGTCCCAGAGGCTTCCCATACTCCGGAATAAACTACCTATCTATAGAAAACAAAGCTCCTCATTAGCACTCTTCAAGAAAAATCTTGATGATTGGATGGGAAATAGGAAATTCACCCCGGGGATCACTTTTGTGTCTCTGCTCGACAGTGGCACAGCAAAATACATTTCTTGATTGGCAAAAGCCAGGGTACCTTTTAGGCTGGGCTTGTATAGGCTCCAGGGCCAATAGCCTAATACCTACCTATGAACCTATGAACCTTTGAGCCTTGCCTAAAAAAGGTAATATGGGGACAGCAAGAGCCTTGGCCAGTATTCAGAAGCATAGGGGTGACAGATGCAAACCATCTCTAGCGAAGCAACGAGGCTTGTCTATCATGTCATCACAGGCAGACAGAGACAGGATCCCCTTTGCATGACACCAGAAGCTCAGCCAATTGTTGAAGTTTATCATCTTTTTGTTATATTGCAGTATCATATAGGTGAAGGTAAGATGCTACTCAAGATCAGGGTCATACCAGCCTGGGATACATGATCATGGAGCTACTATATATCTCTTGTCATGTTGTCCTGGGAGGTATGTCTCAGATCATTCACACTGACATGTACAAAGAACACGTCATATATGTACCTGTTCTGGAGTGATGTAAGTGCTTGTGTTATGTGGCGGATCATAGCACCTGACAGACAACTGACAGTAACCTTCCCCTTGTCCAGCCAAGTGAGTGGAACATCTGTGTGCCTGACTATGGAGTCACCTATTACTAGTGCGTTGGGTATGTTGTTTTGCCTTAGGGCCTGTTTTGAGACACACTGCTTTGGTGTATTATGTGTTTTCTGGCATGTGCTTGGAGGTGCATGTTGCTTGCTTGTCTGCTTAGGAGGACACTCTCTCTTTTTCAGATTAATATTTGTATTCTCCAAGTATGGCAATGTGTATTTATGTGTGTGTGTTTGCTGGTGCTTATATTGTAGGTCTATGTAAGACTGCTGGTGTTGCAGTTGTATGACCCTACTCCTCTTGACTGTAATGTCCAGTATTAGGTTGACAGAGCTTAACCACCGGTTTGACCCTGTGTGTGCCAGCATGTGGTGCATCAACCCATATATGATATAGTCATGGCCTATGCATACAATACACTCACAATACACCTAGTATGATAAGCCTGCTTGAGGTTAGCAAATGTGAAAAAAACCTTTGGGCAAACTGTCAGCAAGTAATGTCTGTATTGCACCCTGTAACTCCATATTGCTTGCTGAAGTGTAAAGACGTACTTAGTTTGGATTAAGAACCCCGCACTTGCCAACTGTGTGTGTGTGTGCGTGTGTGTGTGTGTGTGTGTGTATGTCTGTCTCTCTCTGGGGAGAGAGCAACCTTTTTGGAGACTACTCACACCCCTTAAAAGTGGTATATTCATCTTTGTCAAGTCTGATGATGTCACCATCCCCTACAAATATACCTGTGGAAAGATACGACCCCAGTGATGTGTATAGCATGTTGTGTAAATGTGTATTGCTGTAGTATCATTATGTAGGTAGATAGGGGTTTGAATCCTGCAGTTGCCAACTGTGTGTGTGTGTCTCTGGGGAAGAGCAGCCTTTTTGGAGACTACTCACACCCCTTAAAAATGGTATACTCATCTTTGTCAAGTCTGATGATGTCACCATCCTACAAATATACCTGTGGAAAGATGACATCTCAGTAATGTGCATAGCATGTCATATAAATGTGTATTGCATCATAATATAGTTTGGTAAGGGTTTGATTCCGTCACTTGCCAAGTGTGTGTGTTTCCCTTGGGAGGAGTAACCTTTTTGAAAACTACTCACACCCCTTAAAAGTGGTATACTCATCTTTGTCAAGTCTGATGATGTCACCATCCTACAAATATACCAGTGGAAAGGTGACACCTCAGTAATGTGTATAGCGCATCGTGTAAATGTGGACTGCTATAGTATCATAATGTAGTTAAGTAGGGGTTTGATTCCTGCACTTGCTAACTTTGTGAGTATGTGTGTCTTCCTGGGGAGGAGCAACTTTTTGGAGACTACTCACACCCCTTAAAAGTGGTATACTCATCTTTGTCAAATCTCATGATGTCACCATCCTACAAATAAACCTCTGGAAAGGTGAAATCCCAGTAATGTGTATAGCGCGTTGTATAAATGTGTACTGCTATAGTATCATAATGGAGTTAGGAAGGAGTTTAAATCTTGCATTTGCTGATGGTGTGTGAGAGTGGGTAACACCATTGCTCAATGTGGAGTGGGTTTTGATTTTTCTAGTGTACGACATATCACAATGACAACTGTATGTGCATTACACATGTAAGGTAGCTGTGGGGCAAAGCCATATACATACATGTGACCTCAATTATTTTCATAGGTGGGTACTCTGCTTTCTCCATGAAAACATCTGTTATCTTTGCCAGAGTGTGCTGGCACTTTCCAGACCTTAGGTCACTTCTGTATGCTTGTGACAAGCTTAGCCACTGCAGTGATCCCTGGGCTATGTTTTCTGTTTCACATCCACTCATCACAGTTTCTATTGAAGAGTGTGAGTGAGGGTTTATGCTTGAGGCATATTTGAATCCTGTTCCAAAGCAAGCAAAGTCTGGCAAAGATGGCTTATGTGCCATTTCCAAAACCCTTTGGTAATGTGATTATCAAAGGAGACATGACTAAACACATGGCTCTATGTATACATTAGTACCTGTTTCACATTTTGGGGGCTACTACCTATGTGATACTCTGGGGATACTTTGTTTTCTAAAAGTGGATAACTATGCTTTCTTTGGCTTATAGCTTTACAGCATGAGTTTGACACCAGGTATCCGTCTCTATGATACCCTTTTGGAGGATGTGTGTGTCATCTGGAGAATAAAGTATAGCCCACAGTATGCATTTTCATCAAACGTGGGCAGACATATCCCTACTGTGTTTACTTTTACCTAAGAAAGCTATATGCCAAACAGTAGTGGTCCCAGGACTGAGTGCAGGTGAATACCACTTGTTACTGGCATAGAACTGTACACGGAGGCTGCAAATGTTACTGTGTATCCTACATCTGTGCATCTGTTGTCAATCCATCATCTAACAATTGTTTATGGTCAGTCTGTTGAGGTTATGTATGATACCAGAATGTGGTAAGGGTATGAATTGCTGGTGAGCTATAGCTTGGCTGTGTGGACCTCGCCTTCTTCACCTATAGCCTTGTTAACTGGCTTGAAGTCTACTAGGTATAGGAGCCATGATCTGGCCTTTAGAGAACCTAAGTGGGTATGGTGCAGTGTTTGCAGGTTCATAATGTCTCTGTTAATGAGTTCCATAATGCTGTGCTCCATAGCCTTCCAGATAACATTTATCTGGCTTATAGGGTGAGAGTTTCCAGGATCTGTTGTAGTTCTACCCTTAATCAATTTATGTTAACATTTGCACTGGGTGTGATGAGGGTGGACAGGATTAGGAATAAGTATATTAGAGGGTCAGCCCAGGTTTGAAGGTTAATAGACCAAGCCAGATAGGCAGGATTAAGTTGGTTTGTACATGTGCTGAGGAGGGATGCAGAGTATATTGTGAAATAGATGCTAAGGATGAAGCCGCCAGGTAACAGGAAAAGAGGAATGCCTAAGATGAGGTTTATGGCTGTGGTGAGAGAGGACATGGAGGTGGATGGTGTGACAGCGCAAGATGCAGAGGGCAGGAAGAAATGGAAACAGATGATCTACTGTGGTGACCCCTAATGGGAGCATCCAAAAAGAGAAGGCGAAGAAGACATTGTAGCTCAACCCTTGTGGACTGTGAGAACCATTACCGTGCGTCATTCCACAAGTATGTAACCTGTATAGAGGCTGCATCTGGACAGAGTGTTTAGGTGAGTGGTGACTTCATATGTCAGCTTGTGTATGACACAGCCAGGGACACTGTCCAGTACCATTGCCACTGTGGTTTGGACTTTGGTAAAGAAATGTTTTAACCAGAGTGTCTGTGAATCATCAGGTTTTACATTCTTCAGGTCTGGAAATGTGGCCCTTGTGTAATGACAGGGTGGTAAAATCTGCATTCAAACTGTCTGACAAGAAATTTGTAATGTCAGTCAGATAAGTGTACTTTGTGACCATTTACATTAACTGTGACCCAATCTGAGATTTCCCCACTAGATTATAAACAACACTAAAGAAAGATTTAGTGTTGTCTTTGGAATCCTTGCCAATTTGTATTTTGAAGCTTGCCTTGCATGTTTAATGAGGGCTTGTATTTTCCCAATGATACTGACCAGAGAGGTTATCCCTTCTTGGTATGTAACTCTGTTTTGGTACAACTTCACACCTTCTATTATATATTTAGTTTATGGCAGGGGGTCCATGAGACTAATGCACTTTTACTGTATAAGTGAGAATTTCTTGTGTTGGTGATAGCACGGTCCATGCAACCCTGTAGGTGAACAGTGTGCATTACTAAAGGATTATGCAGCTGGGACAGTGTTAACCTTAGTAATGCAAACCAATGACAGATAGCAACAACAGCATCACCCACAGCACAGTGTCAACCCGTGTCATACACACACATGCATATTCAAGTTCCAAAATGTGTGTAGTACAATGCATACTGGCCACCAATAGAAACTATGGAGTGTTAACACTGGCCAATACATTGCATGTCACCCTGCCCATGTGTCCAATATGCATGTACATGCAGACAGTGCACCTCCACCATGTTCACAAATGGACACCTGCAAACATGTGTTGCACACACCCCACACTTACTGTCCACTGTATAATGCATGCTGACACAACTACACACATCAGCCAAGTGGCATATGGGCAAACAAAACATAATTGGAATAAACACTGGTGAAAACAATACAACATTGCTAATTACAGCTTCAATGCATCATGCCTGCTCAGCTACACCTTCAAGGATGTCATTACACTTTACTGCTGACAACATGCTACACATCCAACCATTGCTATACTTTATTAAAGTCACCCTGTGCATCAGCACCATGTTAGTCTGTCCCTGCATCAATGTTACAGATGACAGGAGGTGGCACAGGTTTCATCATATGCACAGGGTGTGTTGTTGGTTTGCCAGAGGCCTACACTGAGACATACAATTGACATGTGTGTGTGAGGGCCATGAGTACTGTTATTGGCCAATGTTGATGTCATGTGTGTGGGTATGTGTCTGCCCTGGGTTTCTGGTTTATGTGTGTGTGTCTGCATGGGCACAGTTCCACCATGTGGCTGTCATATACAGGGATTTGTGAGACAGTTACAGACTGTACCTGGCAGGCTATACAGATCACCGTCTCTGGCCACGGATACGGAACCTGTGCCTGGCAGGGGTGCTACAGACAGTATCAGGTACTAATCTAGATTGGGTACTATCCTAAGAGGTTGACAAATGTCCACTGGATCCAGGTCCCTGCTGGGACTGGCCAGAGCAACGTGCACATGGTCTGCTAGGACAGTCTATGGACAGCCCCCCAACATTGCTGGGGCTGGTACTGGCACTATGGGAGCGGCTGTGACTTGCTGGATGTCCATGGTGACCTCCAGCTGGTGATGTTGCTGGCATACATCCACGTCGATGTCTCAACCATCCCGCACTGTCCTGACACATGGACATGACATTGTGGAGGACATCCAATGTCTCACCCCAGCATCTATCAATGACCTCAGTGTAGTTATGTATGGCACCTGCTAGGTCATGGATACTGTCATTTACAGAGGTGTAATGAGCCCTCTGTACCCTTAGCTCCTGTCTGGTGTACCGCTCCATTCGTGTCTGTGCCTCCATGACAGCCTGGAACATGCGTGTGGTAGAAAGAGGTGTGGCACATCTGCCAGGGGTATGTTGACCAGCAGTGCTCTGATGAGAACCCCTGGGCATCTGCCTATGTGGTACCATTCCAGACATCTGGCTATGGCTGCTGTGTCCTGATACATGTGCCATAGATACCACACTGTCCTGGCCAGTGCCAACCGTACACTGTCCCTCAGCTAAGGGCAATGGTGATGATGGATGTATAGGCAGTATGACTGTGTGCATTGATGGGGTGGAGACTTGTGTACTGTCAAGTGGTGGCCCAACAACAGACCCTGACAAACCTGCCTGTGTCTCAACACACCTATCCTCATGATCAATGTCTGTCTCAGTGACATCAGGTTCCCTGATGTACTGAACCAGCCCCACCTCCACACCTGTGAGAGGCAAACAGGAAACACACTTTAAGACCTGAACATGAGTTCAGACCACATGCACACATGCACACATGCGCACATGCGCACATGCACACATGCACACATGTGCACATGCACACATGCACACATGCACACATACGCACATGCACATATGTGCACATGCACACTTGCACACATGCACACATGCACATGCGTAGATGCACACACACAAAACTGCACCCCTCCTGAAAGCAGACACACACAACACCAGCAATCACAGAACATACACAATAGCAGGTGATGGTGAGGTACAGTACCACAAGCAAAACATTCATATCACACATGTCAGCATGCAGGACATGTGTTGCTCAACAGCATGCAGTGCAAGTGTAGTCAGTCCTTGTTACTAACAGTATACATGGCTTTGATGCATGTGTTTTGTTATTAGGTGATGGCCCTCCCCCTGGAACACAATGCATACATGGACACAACATTGCTGTGCAGGTATTCATAAACCTGTGATGTACTGTGCACCATAACTCACAGGTGTACATACCATTGCTGGATGTGTATCTGTGTGTCAGATAGGAATCCAGTGCTGAATACAGCCTCTGTGTCTTTAGCAAATAATTGTGGACACATTTTTAGCACATGCATGATGAGTATTCACACAACATCATCAGCGGTGCATGGATAATTGATGGAATACCATTCGGCCACATACCCAATGTACGGTACTTATGGTGAGTGTAGATCATATTGTGGACATTCCAGTCTCATCCATGACATGGCATGCTAAAACACAACTGCATATTTAAACACTACACATACCCAATATGTGTCATATGACCTAGCCAATCAATAGCATTACAAGACATATATGTCAGCTGTGCAAATGGTGATTGGTATGCATACTGTTTAGAGGTGCATATGTGTGCACACATGCATCATTATGGTGTGTAGCAATGACAGCTATGTGTAGTACTGTGGTTACAGTAACTGGATGGGGTATAGTACCATAGGCCATCATCATGAAGCATCAGGATGTCACTCAAGGCTACAAATGTTTCACAAACCAGCACTAATCATGCTGTGCTGGAACTGTACTACCTTGGCTAAATTCACCATTTCACAACCAGTTGTTACGTGAGTTTGTAAGGAGGCCAATAAGGAGCATTCCCTGACATGAATGTGTAGTGTGTTGCAGAGTGTTTAAATGCCCCAGGATAGGCTTCTACCCCTCAGGTACATTATGTGTAATGTGTGGATGAGATTTTGGATACTGGAGTGTGTCTTTACAGAGGGTTTGGGAATTCTTTATGTGTAGCATGTTAAAATGCTCTGTGTATGACATAGATGTGTATGTTATGTGCATGTTGAGTATCAACTGTGCCTATCCAATGGTCACTACAGTCTAGCCACACTTGTTTGAGATGGTCAGGGTATTGCATGTGTTTGAGGCAGCTAATCACATTAGTGAGATGTGCATGCTCTTACACCAAACGTGCACAGCATGCATTAAGGGTAGGTGTGTTACATGTGTACATGGCCTACACATTAACTATGACATGCACTTTTTATTTACAATAATAAATGCAGAACACACTCACCAGCATCTGTCCACTGCCTTGATGTCACCCCAGAGGTACCTACATAGAGATGAGACAGTTTGTCAGTGGCCACAACTGTGGCATTGCCACTGTGTGTTTGTAATCTTACAGTACAACAACAGTTTACATTCACAGGGCTACAGATTATGTTCCAAATTACCAGTATTGCACAACAACAGGCTCCACATCTTTGAACTACACACTCCACATCTCACATATGCATGTTCTACCAATACAGATAACAATAGTCTACAGATATGCCATGTTACCTGCATGCTCCATGTGTGCTTGCTGGGTGGCTCCAATCTCCATCACGGTGTATGTCTGCTGCTGTTGTTGTTGGGCAGGTGCCACCAGGCTCATGAGCAGCTTCTCCACTCTGGTGAGGGGGAGATGGATATTAACACCACCCCCAGTTGCAAGCTGTTGTCTACGCACATCAGCGGCACGCTGACGGACATGTCTGAGAAGATCACTGCAGTGGTGGTGTACCTGCTCATATGTCCGGTTATGCAAGCCTACCTCATTGACCCTGCTGACAACATCTTGCACATTACACTATGCTCCTGCTGGTCCTGGCTGGTTCATGAGAACATGAGACGGTAGTGCTGAATCATACTGCTAGTAATAATATCATCTTCAGCACTACTGTAATTCGGGTTCCTGTGGTGGGCCATGATCCCTGCAAGACATAAATACAAAAATATGTCTGAGCAAGTCATATGGCACATTTAACATTATACAGTGCAGATATCACTGAACTGCCATATATAGCAACCTATAAGCTAACCGAGAGTGAAACTCTGTAACTGCCACTTATCACTGCTCACCCCACAACTGCTTGAAAGTGCCTTGCTCACTCTCTATCTAATGAACCATGTTCTGCACAGCAACAAAATAAAATCACTATATAAGACTATACAAGAGTACCTGGCACACTGTATGCAACACGATGCACCACCTAGCCACAGCAGATATACATCAAGCTGATATGTAAAGAAATATATCATCCATCACAATCAGTTTAAGGTCCAGTAAATGTATTACCATTATACCACACAACTTGTTAATGCCAAATCCGTGGCCAAAATATGTGCACAACTGGGAATATAGGTCACATACTGCTGTAGTACAATATGAATGTTGCTAGATATGCAGTTATATGTATTACCACACATATGTCAAAGGACATATTACAGCATACCCACACACACATCAGACATAATTACAGGACACAAAGGTATGACAACCCAGATAAGCTTTCAGTGTGTACTATACAGTACTGTGTGTCAGTACTTACACAACCTTAATCTTGAGAAATGTAATCTGTGATGAATACAGGGACCACACAAAACAGTGGATGCAAGCAATATGGACATACACCATACTTTGCTGTACAGGCCCAGAGCTTCAATTAGTACTACAGTACACACAGGATTTGCATTCAACGTTGGTACCAATCAATAATCATAGATGTAGTGCTTTAGCCTCCAATGACACACCCTAGTTAAAACCAAGGGACTTAATCACATTGTATGCAATAGCACTTGTTCTGCCTAGCAACAGAATACACAGCTTTTGCTAGGATCAAAGCAAAGACCCATAATACCATAACATAAACAGTTTCCCACTAAGCTATCCCACAGATACATATCTTTGACGTATTTACAAACATATTGACCATCACAGTCAGTCAACAGTACAGAGAATCTATTGCTACAAGTAGATGTAGGTGTGTATGAGAATATATATATATATATATATATATATATATATATATATATATATATATATATATATATATATAAACATATACACATACATTTGTCTACATATACATATATATGTAGGCACATATACAGTTCACCTTTCATAGTGAGAATATCAATTATACAAAGGATGTAAGGTGTACAGTAATGTAATAAAATCACACAGTCTTGGGATAAATGCATTGAATGTGTTCACAGCCCAGGTAACTTTAGCAGGCCTTACTGGCTTCAACATTGCAAACTGAACAAACCACCCACAGTGTTTAACCGCCACATGTCATATACCAGCACTGTATGCTGTCTTGTTTGTCACACACTAAACCCTGCATACAAATATGCGCATACTAACCTTCACCAACATATATATCTCCCCCCTTCACATACAGTTGCAATATGCCCCCATGCTCTATGACATATACAGATGTGAATATATATGACACATATATATTTCTCCGTATGTGTGTGGCATACACACACATGGTCCACACTGTTGTAAGTCCCTGGACCTCACAGCTGAACTGTTGGGCCTTGCTGCAACACAAACAGGTGTCACATATGAACACAGACTAACATTAGGGGGTTATATATGGCAACAGATGCTAGATAAGCATACTAGACTGCTACAGCAGTTGCCAATGCTAAGCTAAACTTTAATATGACTATCATGCATGTGTTGTTCTGTCACACCCATGCTTATATAATGTCAGCGCTAATCCCCCAACAACCATTGGCCACACTACTGTACAGAACACAGATAACATGGATCAGATCTTTGACATTTAATGCTGAGCTACACATTTCACAGGTATGTCCCACTGCCCACAAGTACACACAGTATTGTCCATAGCAATAGTTAAGCAGAACATCTGTGCATAAAGAAGTACTGCTGCCACATATGAATGTTTCACATTATGTACACTATTCTTCAATAATATCTACTACATGCCAGTAAATACATATGTGTCACATACCTTTCCTTTGTATAATTTGGTAATATTTATTTTTCCTTTTCTCTGTCTCTCTCTCTCTCTCTCTCTCTCTCTGTCTCTCTCTCTGTCAGTCTCTGCAATAGAGTGGTTGAGTTTGTTAGCAGAGATTGCAGCCTGCTTTTGTAGGAATTTGCACATGAGCATGTGATGGCCTCTGTACCAATTAATGGCCACCATTTGCTAATTGCATGCAGCCTGCTGTGTAGTAATTGCAGTAATCACTGTCATAGCAACCCAGTACTATAACTTGCTGACTCGTGTAGGTATGGCCCTTTCAGCTTTCCAAGATGGAGATCATCCTTGTTTGGTGTGGACGTCATTGTTTAAGACAGAAGGTTGGTATAGTTCTTATATCAGAAGCCAGGGGTGTAGCCAGAGATTTACATTTTGTACTCAGACCTAATGTTGCTGCTTCCAGTACCCACTTGTCAGTGTAGAAATGTACTCATCCCTCAAAATGCTACCCCAAGATACATGGAAAGATGTACTTTCTTTTCAACTGTTACAATTAACTGCCATACAAAGCTAGTTATAGAGATGTATTCCTTTGGCACAAGAATTGTTTGTGAACTGCTATACTGTGAATATTCATTTACTCAGTTCTAAACAGTTTGTGCTTTTTTTTAGTGTTGACATTAGCAAGAGCTGCTCAAAAAAACTGGACACATTTCAGTACTGTGAGTATGCTTACCTACATCCTTGGTAGACCCTGCACACACAGGTATATTCTACATTTGGGTAGGGGTGCAGAAGTACATAAAGCGTAAGTATTATTGTGTGGATTTTATCTTGCTGGACGTACAGGGTTGCTGTGTACATGTTAGTTTATCAAGGCAAGTAGTCTGTCTGCGTAACTCCCAATTGTGGACCTATCCACATGATAGCCAGAGAATAGCCTGTTATTTGTTGTTTGTGTACCACGCAGGTCTTTTCAGCAATAGAGCAATGGCATTATTACAGTTTGTTGCTACCAGTACATGGCTACATCCATTTGTATTTCAGTGTTGTATTCCTACATAAGGGTATGCTTCTGAAACTCCTTCCAAAGCTATTTGCACAGTGTGTAACAGCAGACAGGCTAATATGCCTCTGTGTTTCTGCCTTTCCAGACCTCTCAACCAATCAGGTACATATTTGAACAGACTCAGGGAAAAGTCAAGAAAAAGTCAAGGACAATCAGGGACACCTTTAAAATATTAGTGCCATTAAGTTGAAACATTGAGAGAATCAGAGCATATGAATTAATATACCTTTTCTGAAGTAAAAGAAGTGTATAACTCTTAATTATTGTCATTATTCATTAAGTGTAATTCACCACCTTTCTGCCCAAAGTCAGTAGTTTTAGGAGGGATTCAGAGGGACAGAACTAAATTTTGTGTCAAAATCAGGGACATCCCTGAAAATTAGGGACAGTTGGGAGGTATGGCCTCTGCCCTAAACAGATATGCCAGTGTTTGTCCTGCTGTGATACTGTGTGGGGTTGTAAAGTGATGGCGTAACATTATTTCTTGCTAGAATGGCTGCTTCTCTTATCACAGTCATGTAATGTAATCCCACAATAACTGTTGGTCAACATCCACAGAACAAGTTGTGTGGTATGGTATTCCTAATTTTCCTTTACATTCACTCATTCTGATGCATGATATAATTATTTAAGCACCAACTTGATGTATATCTACTGTGGCTCAGTGGTACTTCATGTTGTATAGTGTGTGCAAGGTCCGGCGTTCGAGACTCACAGAGGTGTTTTATTTTTTTCCTGAGCAGAACAAGGGCCCTCACATACAGAGTGACTAAGACACTTTTTAGCAGTTGTAAGCGGGTTTGCGTGAGTTTGCGCATTGCTACACATTGCTTAGTCAAGCGCAAACAAGCGCAAACCCACACAAACCTGCTCACTACTGCTTAATAGTGCTTACTCCCGCTCACCCCCACGCTAATTTCTTTGAAAGAAAAGAAAAATGGGGAGATAGAAAATTGGTGAAAAAGGGGCACAAAGAGGGAAAGACAGTATGGAAAATAGCTCAGGATGTGCAAGACGGGTGTAGGGAAGGTCCATAGCTGCCCATTTTTTCAATAACAACAGATGTGCATATGCAATAAATTTGGAGGTAGATATAAACACTTCAACCCCTGGGAGAGGGGTGAGGACAACAAAGTATGTTGTAATGCCAATTAAATAACATTTCATGTGTCCAGTGGACATGTGTGCAAAATGGGCAGCTATGTATGGGGCGTAATTTTTTTTTGGGAGCAAATTGCCCTTTTTTTTTCAGGTAAGAGTGGAATGTGGGGTAGGGGAAGTAGGTATATTTGGGGAGGTAGGTTGGGGAGGTAAACAGACAAGACAGACAAGATGCATACAGGGGCGGTATATGACACATGTGGTGGGTGAACACCTTTGACGGGGAGGGATGTTTGGAAATCGCAAGCCCATGAGCCCCCAGATGGAAACAGTGGGACTGAGGTCCCCACCCATGGGCAGTCACCACTACACCTTCATGGCCCAGAGGGTGGCTGTGCTGGGGGCTGTGTAGGAGGGACAGGCTGACCCGGGAGTTGCACCACTCAGGCCTCAAGCTGGCGTAGAGGTTCTGCAACAGAACGTTCAATCTCTCTACGCACCACAGCCCGGACCATTCGAAGGGTGCTAGGTGCCCCTCCGCCCATGCTTGTATGGGGGGAAAGCCCCATCCCCTGCAGCGCTTCCACCCGAAGCTGGCACAGGGCCAAAGGAGGAGGAGGTCCCTGGCTGGGCACCAGAACTGCTGGTGCCAGGTGCCATGGCCAGCTGAGGTGGGACAGGTGGGTCCACTGGGACCGGCCTTCCCATACAAACTATGTTTTGGAGAGTTTAATAAAGATATGGGTTAGTAACAGTCAACAGCATTCCCAATTAGTTATAACAGCATGCAGAAGTATTCCCATTAAACCAACACACCAGATTTTCAATAGTTGAAAAGCAAGCATAACACATGCATATATAGAACAATAGTGGACATTACAACAGCATGCAGGTTGAATTGATGGCAACAGACCACCAATATTGTGGTATTTTAACAGGACACATGCATAGGAATAAATGCAAATATTTATAAACCAATAGGACATATGTCCCAACAAATGTTTTGAGATTAGACATACCGATTGAGGTGTGGAATTGCATTTTTTATGCACATACAGTAGGGTGGGAAAAGATAGCTCAATTAACAACTTATATATCCTTCTTGCTTTCACTGCATTCCTATTAACTGCAGTTATATGTCCCTTGCATGTATTATTACACTACCCAACATCCTTATATTGTGCAATTGGATTTCGCTAGATCATTATATACATGAGCTGTATCTTACATACAAACTGTCCAAGATGCAGATGTTACTGCAACATATTTTGAGAGTTGCTCACACACACTACTGCTAAGATGGTACACTGACAGCTCTACTTTCATATAATTATCTAGATATGTTCAGGTGAAAGTATCAGTTATATGTTAACAGCTCCCTACATTTCTGGCAGCACACTGACATTTCTGAGGAACACAATATCAAGCTACTCATGTGCCAGATTAACTTGTACATGCTGGCCATGAACCAACAGTTGAGGGCTGTACATATGCATACAAGATGCTGGCACTGCTTTCATCCATGTTATATGGGCCTACCCAAGTGTGGGTTGACACTGCTTAATACAACACTACTATTTGTAGAATGCAACAGTACAACATATCAAAGAAAATGACACAGGCACACTCCATGAATCATACATTTATTAAAGGATTATTACACCTTTATTTATTGGGTTAAAAGACTTTTTGAAGGCTCTCTCATTTATTTTATATAACAGTACATGCAGAATAATTACTAACCTGCCTCATGATGCAGCCTTTGCAGCCTATCTTCATGGGCTTGCTGGTTCATAGCCCGGACACCTGCAGCTGTGAAGTAAATGCAGTGATATTGAGACATACCTATCCATAGTATAGACAAGCATAGCAATTCTTAACTACTTAATGCAATGGCTACTTACTCAGTACTGGGGCATTAGACATCGTATGGGATTCCTGGATCCACTGGTCCAGTTGATCTTCCCTACGTTGCTTCAGGTCAGAATAATGGTGCCTGACCTGCTCACCAGTCCGAGGAACACCAGTGGCACTTTTGAGATCATGGGCAAGACTGTTCCAGGCCTCCGTTTTATATTGGGTACCCTGGTACTGGCCCCACAGGAGTCTTTCCTTATGATTGTGGACAAGGAGCCAAACCATTACTTTGGACATTTAGATACCCCAGTGTTGTGCTCTAAATCGAGTGCCTTCACCATCACCAGCCATGCTGACTGCAGAAGGAAGCCTCAACCAGTTATAGCAAGTATTCCCACCTGTGGAGCTTAAATATGCCTCATTTCCCGCACTTATTTGTGATTGGCCAGTTTTGGAAAAACTCAGTTGTAGGCACGCCTGCTTAGCTGATATTGGCAATGTTTAAAATTCCTTTGATAGATATGTGTCTGTTGAAAGTGCATGTTTGTGAAATGCTGTCATGGCTTAGTGGTTAAGTACTGTGACTAGAGTGCACAGTATCCTGATTTTGAGCCCTATCACTACTTTTATTTTCCTGCTGGGCAGACCTGACTAGATAAGGTACAGTAAAGCATGTGTGAGCATGTTTAACCGACCTTGCTTAAATTTGCCTGACTTTGCCCAACGTTACTCAACGATGCTCGATGTTGCTCGACATTGCTTGACGTTGCCAGACATTGTGCTGGTAAGCGCAATGCACAGCTACGTGCAAATATGTTGCAATTGCGCTGGTTAGTGCGGAGTGCAGCTACACACAATTGTATTTAAATATGCTCAATAATGATAAAATGTGCTTAGCAGTGCTTTATATTGCTTAAAATAGGGTACTCATGCCTCAGAATGCATAACCATTTCACCTTCATATATATATAATTTGTTCACTACTACATTTAACATTTCAATGCTTTTTACAAAACTTATACATAAAAAATGTCAGGAAGTATTTTTGTATACAGATTTCCCACAGAAAATGGAATGTGCAGTAGTGGGACTCGAACCGGGAATGCCTTTTCTTTGTGTGAAGGTTCTAACCACTATGCTATCACTATTTTTCTTAACTGGCATATATTTTTCTTATTATCCTCTTCTAGTGTCTAAGCTGTTAACTGTAGCTAAGCAATGGGCAAACCCGCGCAAACCCGCACAAATACGGCAGCTATATTGGAAGAAAAAAATTATTTTTATTTTTAATTTTGTAAGTTGTTTAACATATGGGGGAGTGTAGTGTTACATTGTACACATGTGAGCGGACTCGCTCATGTAACTCAAAATTGTGGCATTTCTTCATTGCAGAGGCATGGATTTTTGGACTGCTCGGCAGTCCGACATGCCCCCTACACTTGTCCACACTCTGTGTAAGCTTTAGAGTTGAGGAAGCACGCCCTCATTAACATGCATGGTGTGCTGCCATCATACTCTTACACTGGCGCTTTCATGTAAGACTAATCAAGTCTTGCACAGAAGATTAGTACATCCGGGGGTATGTTTTTGATCCAGTAAAAAAAGTAGCTCTAATAACTTTCTATACAGCTTTAATAATGTAAAAATAAAGTGATAATTTTCCCCAGATATTTCAGTTCATGCTTGAATTTCATATGGTCTGTGCAGAAAAATAAAGTAATACCCCAGGCAACTTATAGCCAGCTCAGAGCATTTCAGACTGGCATGTGCTATAATTAATGCACTATCTACTGTAACTGTCCTAATGCCAAAGTGAATTAATTCCTGTATCATTTGTGGAAACTAATCCTGAGTCATCCACAAAAGAAAGGAGTTATGGAGAATAATCATCATATCCCGGGTGCCTCGTGGCTGGCCTGTTGCACTTGCTAAATGAACAGATTTCACCAACACTGCAAAGGGTAAAAAATAGCTAAGAAAGTAATTCAACAACCTAAAGCTCTGTCTGGGATTTTCTGTAGGTAAAATCTACTGCTCAAGCACTCGTCCATGTTTGTAGAAGTATAAGGTTTTCTATAGATCTGGGACTGTCTTCTTTTTCTTTTGGCTGTTCTCATTAGGGGTCACCACAGCGGGTCATCTGTTTACAATTCTTCCTGTCCTCTGCATCTTGTTCTGTCACAAGAACCACCTGTATGTCCTCTCTCACCACATCCATAAACCTTATCTTAGGCCTTTCTCTTTTCCTCTTACCTGGTAGCTTCATCCATAGCATCCTTTTCCCAATATACCCAGCACCCCTCCTCAGCACAGTTCCCTATTAGAACCTCAAAGGTGCACTTACCTGAATATGCAAATGCCATGTCTTCATCGAACCGCAAAAACATCGATCATCCTGAAGCGCAAAATCCAAAATATCGAATCGTCATGGTTGGCCCTTCTGTGGTATAGCTCCATAAGGTAAGTGTGCGATAGTTACGGACCTTAGAGTTAGGGTGCCTGTTAAGGTAAGTGCATAGCTGGTAATGTATGTGAGATTTAGTGCAGGGTTAGAAGTAGGGTTTTGTTAAGTTATGTGTGTGGATTATGTATTTTGTTTGGGTATAGCTTCTTAAAGTAAGTGTGCGGTAGTTACGGACCTTAGGGTTAGGGTGCGGGTTAAGGTAAGTGCATACATGGTGGTATATGCAAAATTTAGTTTAGGGTTAGAAGTAGGGTTTAGTTTAGGGTCAGAAGTAGGGTTTTGGTTAGTGTATGTATGTATGTGGTTATTTATTTTGTTTGGGTAGGTAGTATGTAGCGGGTGGTGAGGTGGGACAACTATGACGGTTCGAGTTTTTGAATTTCGCGGTTTAGGGTATTTGGTGTATTTGTGGTTCGCGGAATATGTGTCAGTGTTTATGTATTCCATGACTGGGGCTTTCGCAGTTCCAATATAGACCCCCTCAGCACATGTCCAAACCAATGCAATCTCGCCTCTCTGACTTTGTCTCCAAACTGACCAACCTGGGCTGACCCTCTAATATACTTATTCCTAATCCTGTCCACCCTCATCACACCCAGTGTAAATCTTAATATCTTTAACTCTGCCACGTCCAGGTCTGACACCTTCCTTTTTGTCAATGCCACTGTCTCCAACCCATACAACATAGCTGGTCTCACTACTCTCTTGAATACCTTCCCTTTCACTCTTACTGGTACTCATCTGTCGCAGATCACTCCTGACACTCTTCTCCACCCACTCCACCCTGCCTGTACTCTACTCTCTTCTTTACCTCTCTTCCACACTCACCATTACTCTGAACTGCTGATCCCAAGTACTTAAACTCATCCACCTTCACCACCTCTACTCTCTGCATTCTCTCCATTCCTCTATCGTCCCTCACATTCACACACATATATTCTGTCTTAGTCCTGCTGACCTTCATTGCTCTTCTCTCTAAAGCATATCTCCACCTCTCCAGGGTCTCGTCCACCTGTTCCCTACTCTCACTACAGATCACAATGACATCTGCAAACATCATAGTCAACAGGAACTCCTGTCTGATCTTGTCTGTCAACCTGTCCATCACCATTGCAAATAAAGGGCTCAGAGCTGATCCTTGATTTAATCCCACCTTTACCTTAAACGCATCTGTCACTCTCACTGCAGACCTCACCAATGTTACACTACCCTTTTACATATCCTGTACCACTCTTACATCCTTCTCTGCCATTCCTGACTTCCTCATACAATACCACAACTCTTATCTAGGCACCCTGTCATATGCTTTCTCCAAGTCCCCAAGGACACAATGCAACTCCTTCTGACCTCCTCTATACTTCTCCATCAACACTCTCAGAGCAAACATCACATCTATAGTGCTCTTTCCTGGCATGAAACCATACTGCTGATCACAAATCATCACCTCCCTTCTTAATCTAGTGTCCACTACTCTTCCCCATAACTTCCTGCTGTGACTGATCAATGTTATCCCTCTGTAGTTACTACAGCTCTGCACATCACCCTTATTCTTAAAAATCGGTACCAAAACACTTTTTCTCCACTCCTCAGGCATCCTCTCACTTTCCAAGATTTCATTAAACAATCTGGTCAAAAAGACCACTGCCATTTCTCCTAAACACCTCCATGATTCTGCAGGTATGTCATCTGGACCAACAGCCTATCCATTCTTTATCCTCTTCATAGCTGTCCTTACTTCCTCCTTGCTAATACATTGCACATCCTGACTCTCTATCCCCACATCATCCAACCTTCTCTCTCTCTCTCTCATTTTCTTCATTCATCAGCCCTTCAAAGTACTCTTTCCATCTGCTCAACACACTTTCCTCGCTTTTGAGTATGTTTTCCTGATTATCCTTTATCATCCTTACCTGCTGCACATTTTTCCCAGCTCTGTCCCTCTGTCTAGCTAATAGGTGCAGGTCCTTTTCTCCCTCCTTAGTGTCCAACCTTTCATACAACTCTCCATACGCCTTATCCTTAGCCTTTGCCACCTTTCTCTTTGCCATGCATCTCATCTCCTTATACTCCTGTCTACTTTCTTCATCTCTCTGACAATCCCACTTCTCCTTTGCCAACTTCTTTCTCTGTATACTCTCCTGTACTTCCTCATTCCACCACCAGGTCTCCTTGTCCTCCTTCCTCTGTCCAGATGTCACACCAAGCACCTTCCTAGCCATCTCCCTTACTAGCTCTGCTGTAGTTACCCAGCTATTCAGTAACTGTTCACTGCCACCTAGTGCCTGTCTTAACTCTTCCCTGAACTTCACTTCACAATCACCCTTTTTCAATTTCCACCATTTCATCCCTGGTGCTGCCCTCACACTCCTCCTCCTCTTCTTGGTCACCATCATCCTACAGACCATCATTCTATGCTGTCTAACTACACTTTCCCCTGTCACCACTTTACAGTCTCCATTCTCCTTCAAAATGGTCCTTCTGCATAGGATACAATCCACCTGTGTGCATCTTCCTCCAATCTTGTATGTCACCCTATGCTACTCCCTCTTCTTAAAATACATATTCATCACAGCCATGTCCATCCTTTTCACAAAATCCACTAACATCTGACCTTCTGCATTCCTTTGCTTAACACCAAACCTACCCATCATTTCCTCACCCCCTGTTCCCTTCACCAACATGCCCATTGAAATCTGCTCCCGTCACCACTCTCTCACCTTTGGGTACAAGATTGAGAAGGTCATTAGTTACAGATGAATCCAGAAGAAAATCCAAGGCCTGAAGGTTAATGCTGTGTGTTGGAGGATACACCAGACTGAACAGTAAAGAGATACAAGGAATGACAGACTAGCATGCATTTCTTTAATGTGTATGGATGTTGCGTACTCAACAATCATTGAATAATGTGACATATGACAAGATGGAAAAGTAGTTTCCAGTTCAAAATCTGCAATATTTTTCAACATGTTTAACTATTAGATGAGTATATCTAATTCTAAATGAGAAAGAGTACCACCAGCCCTTAGCAGATATTTCCTGGGATGTGTTTAAAAATGTAATAAGTGGAGCCTGCTTGTTATGCTTGAAAATCAAAAGAAAAATAGTATAATGAAGTTCATGCATAAGAACGTAGATATAAGGAGCTTTTAGTACCTGAGACATGCTTTAAATATTCTGAAATCAAGAAAAAGACAATCTATTTAGGTACCTCTCTGATTTCAAGGAGACATTGATGTCAAAACATTTGCCTTGAGAGAGGAAAACTCAAGAGGTGAACTTTGACATCCATTTCAATAACGCATAACATAACTGGTTATGAAAAGAAGTGATCATAATTCTTTATAGTGTATGGAACTTTACCAGCCCTCATGTACTACAAACGTTAGAGAAAAAAAATCAGTGTTGTAGCAGAAAGTATTATACAGCTTTAGAAACCTGTAGCACACTAATTACTGCCATACAGAAAACATATACTACAAAAGAGTAAACACTTTATTCAAGCTTAAAAAGTCTGAATGAAGTGTTTCTCATGACTAATGTTTTTTTAACACTCTTCTTTGGTGCTGAAGGCATGCACCATTCTGATGTCAGAAAGGTGCTAACAAGCTTGACTTTTCATCAGTTTCAGAGTGCACACTCACAGCACTCCATGCATTGCAAGTTTTATTACGTTTCAGAGCTGTTATGCTCCAGTCTGGTACTAGAACATATTCTCAGCATCCACCACTGAACATCACCTGAAAAAGATGCAAACTATAAGAGCTTTAAAACACCTCATATTGCCACACAAAATAATGTCAGGCTGAAGTATTTAACCACTTTTAAAGCTGTTAGAGCACCAGGGGACAAAGTTACATCTGGTTGTTGCCTATATTGCATCAGTGTGTTACTTCTTTCAAAGCTGTAAATCACTTTGTCCCTGTACATTTTTTAAGCAACATGCACAGTATATATGGACAGTCAACGCTTCGTATACTAAAAAAATATGATCAGGTTATAGATCAAAAGCATTTTAATGTGCTTCAAGAAATTCACCCCTTGACTTGCTCTCCCTTTTTAAATTTCTTGAATCCATTTTTCAAACACATAACAGAATGGTTATTTTTATAAATCTGATCATAATCCACTGTTTCAAGGCTAGGTTCTTAATTATGATCACTCTTGTTAGAATTAACCAAACCACATTTTGCCACATGTACTACAGTCACCATGGACTTTCATGAGAAACTGATTGACAATGTTAAAATCTGTAATACCCTCCACACTCACACTCAAATGTCAACCAGAAAGAAAGTGTACTCCCATTCATCAACAGCTTTAAAAGCGGTTGCAGTCTAGTACTGTTAGCCAGAAGTTAAGGGCACCACTAATCATCCAATACAGCTTTAAAACCTGTTACACACTTTGCTCTGCCACACGTCTAAAGTGGTAGTACATTGGAGCAGCAAAAATCCCCATGTATTATAAAGATCTATGATCATTTCTATGATTCCAACCATTTAGTATGTGTTCAAGAAATGGATTCAAGAAATTTATCTCTTCAGCTTCACTCTTGTGGTAAATTTCTTGAACTTATTTCTAAAGTACATAACACCTTGGCTATGACTGGAAATCTGACCATCTAAGTACAATTAGCTGTGATCATAGGATCACGCACTACCAAAACCTCAACGATAACATTTTATGTAGAATAAAAGTCCTTGAACCTCTTTTTACTGAGAAGTGCTCCTACATCCCTGAAAAGTTATATTCACAATTCCAGGATCACAACACAATGAAGAAATGGGGCATTCTTGAGTTTAAGCAACACGTAATAGTTTATTTTATTTTTGCATTGAAAACTCAGAAATGATAAGCAGATTTCAGAAACACAGTGCTTAAAACCTTGCAATCCTTTTCATTTATTTCAAAAATCAGTTTAATTCCTCTTAAGTTTTGACCATTTTGCAATTTTTCCTTCTGGAAGAGATCAAAGTTTGATTGTAAGTGCCTGTGTTGTCACCTTGAGGTAGCACAACTCCGAAAATGTTCTGAGCCACATTTGACAGCAGATAAAATGGGGCATACGTACACACAAAAATGTTTTCATCCAATTACTGTAGCTTGATCCTTCAGACAATGAGAACAAAATGAACTCAAGCAAATTTTCATTTTATGATCCCTTTAAATAAAATTGCGCTGCATGTTTTTAAGAATGTCCACATAATGTCTTCAAAAATGTTTTCCATTACTCTTATAACATAAATGAGAGCAGATTGTCAACCTATTTAAATCAACTCTTCTTCCATCTTCAAAATGACTTGCTTTCTGAAGACAAACACATTGCGCTTAAGGTAATTTTGCCATTAGCCTCCTTTTGCAGGCCATGATATTGCTTCTGTTGTTGAGTCACTCTGATTTAAGACTACCTTTGATTTAGAACACCATCATCATAAGAAAAGGCTTGTGTTGTTTTTTTTTTTTTGCTTTTCTTTGGCACAGCTTCTTAAACTAAAGAGTTCTATAATATAAAATAGTTACGTCAAACATCAGCAATACAAAAAATGGAGAAGAACCGAACAAAAGAACCAGAGTCTTTTGTTTCCTTGCAGAAAATAGCAATGCAGTACCCACTCTTGTATGCAACCCCACCTACAGAAAAAAAAAAAACACAGATTTTATCTGGAGCATTGTACACTGCTCTGAAGGCCACATCTCTACAAATATATGTCAGCAGGGCATCATGCCAGAGTAAACTAAATGTCAAGACATGCATAATAGTATCCTTTGGGAAGCCATCCATTCCAGGTAACTATCATATTGACAGCACACCCCTTAGAGTTAACCCAGTAGTCAAGGACTTAGGGACACACATAGATAGTAATCTAGCCTTTGATCATCGCATGTCTACAGTGATGAGGAAATCTTTCTATGTTGTACAACCTATAAACAAAGGTATGACATCTAAGTCTAAGGAAGTCACTGTTCCACTGTATTTGGCATTCATCAGACCTATCATTGAGTACAATGCTCCCTTTGGTATGTACCTAACCAGTCATATCCAACAACTGGAATGGCCACAGATGATCTTCACTAAAAGAATACAGGGCATAAGTAATATGTCCTATGCAGACCGCCTCAAGCTCCTATCCCTATATTCTGTCTCCTACAGGCTTTTGAGCAATGCTCTATGCCTGGCATACAGGGCATGGCCAGACCCCACTGTGATGGACCTCCTGCATATCCACAAAACAAACCGTACCAGAATTACCCATTCTAAAGACTTAAACCTTGCCTGTGATATAAATAGGACCTGCTGGAGAGATAGGTATATATCCCAGAAACTACCCAGTCTATGCAACAGGCTCCCCATCCATGTGAAGCAGAGTTCCTCCCTAACCCAATTCAAGTGCAACTTAAACAATCGGATGGGAAAACGGAAATTCATCCCTGGTATGACACCTATGTCTCTAATGGACAGAGGTAACTTGTAAATGGTTCAACTCCCAGGCCCATGCTCACACTTATCAAGGGTACCAGAGCTTGTCAAAGATTTGGGATACATGGCTAGGCTCAAAAAGGCCCTTGTGGTGATTAGCCTAGTAAACATCTATGAACCTATAAACCAATTAGAACTGTATAGGGAGTAATTCAAAAGAGATTTGAACATTGATTGTTCTATGGATTTATTATGGGAGAACAGTAATAATAGGATGGAGGGCGTGATAGAAACTTGAGAATCAACAAATATTTTTTCACATAGATGGTTGTAAATGCACAGATCACATTTCTGATGAAACTACTGAATGGGCAGAGTTTCTGAATTCAAGAATTTATAGGCTAAGAAAGGCAATTCTAACCAGTGTAGAGAAAATGAAAGTGAACAGCTTCTTAATGGCAGATAATCTTTAGTTAACCCAAGGTGTAATAATAAATGAGTAATCAATTGGACATTCATAACTTGCAAAATTATTTGCACAAAAATCAAGAACAAAGTTGGCCAGTACCATGGCATAGTGGAATAAAGCCCTTAATATGGCTCAAATTACCTTGTTTTGATTAGCAGAGCAGGCATCTTGGGTGCTGGCAGGAAGGGATGGGCATGTCCATCCTAGGGGGGGGGGTGTTCATCTAGGTACTTTCTGTGGGGTGGCATGGAAACAGTCAATGGCAGCATGCCCCCCCCCCCCCCATGTCTGTACCTTGGTTCTACACAGGCTACAGCCTTAGAATAGAAATTGTCTGGATACTGTAGGATAATGGACAGGGCCACTGGGGCTAAGCTAGAGAGAGAATGAAGCAGAACAGGAGCCAAAAAAAAAAAAAAAAAAAAGAATCAGACACCAAGCCAAAACTAATGGTGGGGATAAAGACCATAAATCAGGGACAAATATTCCTCTAATTCAATAAAAAGTTAAAAGAACAGCAGGCTTTGCATCACCTTCCATAACAGGTATGAACATCTATGATTGGTCATTACTGACTGATAACAATCCCCTATGATTTACCAGAAAAAAATATGAAAAACAGGTCAAAAACTATGAGAGAGACTCAGGTACATTCCTTAAAATTAAGGACAGCACTGTGCTTCCTTTGTGTTTCTGTTTAGTAAATTTACAGTATAAATAATAAATAAATACATTTCTGTTGTTTCTTGCATTGTTGCAAATTTTGTTGTATGGGAATTATACGGGTTTACTGAAAGATTACCATTTTGTTTCACCCTACATTTAATCATTTGGTTGAAGTTACCACAGCCTTTTTGTCTCAGATACGGCAACCAAAGAACTACTTATAAGTATGGGAGCTGAAAGAAGTCTCCCACTGAATGAGCTATAGAATTCTGCATCTACAGAGAACACTTTTCTTTTGCAGTTTTTCAATTACAAAAGTAGTTACTTAATTAAACATTTTGGCTACATGGCCTTTACTATAACCTGAAGCAAAAAAAAAATGTATTATATTTGTAATGCATATGTTACTCCAAAGCAGAAATTTGTATTCTTATTGCATCTTACTGCATTAGATTACAGGCAAATGATTTTAACTAATACAGATGGTCCAGAATGTTTCTTTTACTTAGAATAATTGTTTTACTTTTTTTTCTGAAATAGGGTAACCTCATACAGATTTCACATTTAATCTGTTTGCTTACTTTTTGCCCTGCATTTCTCAAAAATGTCACATTCTTATTTTCTGAGCAAGAAGTAAAGATATTTTTTATCAAACTTCTGAGCGCAATGAGTCAGTCATTAGTACCACTCAAGTAAACTCTGGATCTGTTGAGAGTTCAGGTGAGTATTGCCCCTGGAATGTAAACTCATTTGTCAACCCACACTTCACTTTGAAAGTAAAGATAAATTAAATCAGCTCTACCAAGGGTATACTAAACTAATCTTGCTTTATGAGCTATCATTTAATCACTAGGAAAAGGGCTTTGAAAATGTACTTTCATTTTTAGCTACTACAGATGCACAATGCATATATATATATATATCTCCACAAGTCTGTCAGTTTATCATTTGTTATCTCTCTATCAATATGTTTGTAAGCTGTGATTTATGATGCTGTATCATTTAAGGTTCAGCCTGACACAAAAAATGAAGGAATGCAAGTGAATAGATCTTCAGTCTTTCTTACTTAACAATTGTTTCTTACACCACAAAATAACAAAATGAAAGAATATAAGGATAGTCCTCTCAAGGAAAATAACAAGACTATTTCTCTTTCTTTCTTTCTTTCTTGCTTGCTTTCTTTCTTTCTGTCTTTTTTTTTACTTAGAGCGTAAGAAAAGAAAATGGAAAAAGGTATTCCTTTTGGTGAAAAGAAGTTATGTGAAGGTTTTCAAGAGTGCATAGATCACATCAAAAACAACGAGATAAATAATTAGAATAAACGTCTGGTCAGATGTTTTAAAGTTCAAAGTTCATATATTTTTAAGTGCTTCCAACCATAAGCATTATATCAAGATGTAAATCATGCAAAAAATAAAACAAATCAAGAAATTGTGTAGGATACATGAATAACAAACAAGTATGCAGTAAAACAACAAGGTCAATACAGGCAAAATCACAGTAACGTAAGTATAACATTTGTTAAAAATAAAATAAAAAGGTGTATCTGTGTGGAACTCACAAAGCCTCATAATCTAGGGAAATCTTTAAACCAGAGAGACTATATATTCAAAGGTTTAGGAATGTAAAAGACAGAATAATGAGCACCCAGCAACTTGAGCTGCACCTTTGGAGCTACTAACAGCCGTAAGTGGCAGAGCATAGGAAAGACATCACTGTACTCTACGAACAACTCATTAAAGTAGGCAGCATCATGTCATGAAGGAATAAATAAACCAGCATCAGAACTTTTCCAATAGCCAGTGTAAATTCTGGAAGACTGATGTAACATGATGGTTATGTGAAGTACCATCTAGTAGCTTGTTAGCTGAGTTCTGCAGTAGATTAACATGACTGAGTTCTGAGTCAAATTAGCTCCAGGCTCAAGGTGTTACAATAATTCAGTCAACAAGAAACAAACCATGCAGTAAACCATCACAGGAAAGTCTCACGTAGATTAACATAGCTGATGAAGCCTGTATTTTTAAAACCCATTTGCAAGAGCCTAGTAACAGTTAGCACCTGATTCCTGAGTGTCAATCTGTCATCAAGTATTACCCCAAGGTTATGTATCCTTGTAGCAAATCAAACTTATCACCCCTATATATAATATAGGAGTTCAAATCTAAAACAACTGAGCCCTAAAGTGTGTTATGTATCATTATGGGATCTATATTATAACCTCGACCATTCAGAATGTCGACAATGTCTTCATCAACACATATGTGTCGAATGACCACTTCAGTGAATGGCTACATCACCAATTTCTTTCCAAGGGAAAGAAATTGGTAGGCCAAACACACATGACACAAAACAAACACTATATAGTGGGGGGCTTCACCCCCACCCTCTAACTAAATACACTAACTCCAATATCACACTACTGTGGGGAAAAGGGCAGATGTAAAACAATGGCCAACTGATTTATTTCCCTCGGAAAGAAATTGATGGTGTGGTTGTTCGCTGAAGTGGCCGTTCGACACGTGTCAATAAAGACATTGTCGACATTCTGAATGGTCTAGGTTATAATATAGAACCTCATTTTGGCAACTGTCTTAGTGGTGCTGAATTTGAGTCACACTGGAGTCATCTGTTGGTAAACAGAGTCCTGGTTATATGCCAATAAATCCATAACTGATCTGTATCATGAGGGAACCAGAGTTATAAATGTGTGACAGTGTAGTAATGAAAATGTGAACTCTCCCTCAGATGAGTTCACCTGCAGATGACAAGCAAACAAGAGCAACATAGGATGTTTAATGGAAACTTTTAGCACACCCACCATTGAGGGAATAGTAAGAGAAGAATTTATTCCTGAGGCCACCTAATGTGATCAGCAAAGAGTAAGGAGGAAGACCATTCCAAAACCATATTTAAGAGACACTTTGGATTTAGATACTCAAACAGGTTCTTGCAATCAACTATGACAAACATAATTAACATCATCATCAATCACCTTTTTTCTATTTTTTACATGGGGTCAGGGTGTTACATCAACTGTCAAAATTCCTCTTTCGATTCAGTGCCATTCTCCCATGTTCTAATAGTTATTCTTGACTGTTGCAGGTTTTCTCACGCACATATCTATTTCTTTGCTTGATGCCCTCATTGCCTCTTGCTGACTTCCTGTCTGTTTCGAATCTTCTTCACCAAATTGCCATTTGCTTTGTTGTACACATTCTATGACTGTTGTAATCTGTTTTCTTTGATCTTCTCTGTAATTGGGGTTCTGATGTCCTCATTTCTTGATCTGTCCCACAGTGCTCATCCTGCCACCCATCTTGTGAATTTCATTTCCATAAACTGTAACTTCTTCAACTCCCCTACACTCACTGCCCACTTTTCTGTACCATACAATAGTACTGATCACATCACTGTTCTGTACATCTTACATTTCACCTTCTTTGGTATTCTTCTTTCTTACACTATGTGAGACATTTTGCGCTAGATGGCTGCAGCCCCTTTGATTCTAGTTTTGACCTTGTCTCTCAAACTTCCTCTTTCCTCAACAAATCCACCCACTTTTCTTGAAGCTGTTAACCTGTTCCACTATTTCCCTCTTGTCTCAATTTTCAGCTTCTTCTTATTTCCCCCATTTACTGACATGACAACAGTCTTGTCTGTACTCAGTTTCATTCCATGTGCTTGTTTTGCATTTCATTCCCCTATCATTTGCTGATGTTCTTGCTCAGAGTCTGCTTGCATTGCCACATTACCTACATAAAGCAGCTTTGTTCCACTGTCACCTTCAGTCCATTTGTGAACATAGTCCTTCACCAGTATGAACAGCAGTGGTCTTAGATCAGAACCCTGATGCACAGCCACTCCTACTGGGAACCCCTCTGTGAATCTGAACACTGTTTTTACTTGTGCCACTGGGTCCTTGTACATAGTCTGCACTAATTCTACCAATGTTTCCAGGACTTTAAACATCACAGGACTGATGAAGTAGGCTTTCTGGGGACCTTGTTATATGTTTTTTTAAGGCTACAAATGCTCAGTTGGACTCTACCCTCATCTTCAGCTTCTTCTCATCTGTCTGTCTCTATTGCAGAAATGAGAGTGGTCATGCTGCATCTTGAACTGAATCTGACTGCTGATCTTCTATCTGAATTCCTATTACTCATTCATTTATCAATCACCCTCTCCAGCACTTTCATGCAGTCAGGAATTTGATGCCTTTATAAAGGCCACACTTTGGATGTTCACTTTGCTCTTGTACACTAGCAGTAAAATGCTTATTTTCCAGTTATCTGGGATACACCTTTTGTTCCATAATCTTATGAGTACCCTCTGGAGCCATTTCTCTCCTAACTCAGCCAACATCTTGATCATATGTGCTGTGATCTCATCTGGGCTTGCTGCTTTCCCTGACTTCATTTTTTCATCTTCTTTTTCTAGGGTGGGCTCTTCTATCTTTTTCATCATAAGTTGTTTCTGAGGCAGTACAGCTTATGAGGGGATTTCTTCATTCAGGAGCTGCTTGAAGTATTCCCTACATCTTTCCTTCTTGGCTTGGTCCACTTTTTTCTATCTCCCATTTTACCTGCACTCATTCTTTCTTTTGATAACTTCCTGGACTTCTGCATTCCACCACCAGCTTTCCATATGCACCTTAGTTTCATACCTGGCTCAGCTACATAGCTGTTCTATAGTCCTCATGCATGCTGTTTTGAGATGCTGCCATTCATCTTCAACTACACCTATTTCCTATTCTTCCTGACGTGTTAGAGCTCTATCTAATTCCTTGAACAATTGTAATTTCACTCCTGTCAACTTTCAAGTCTTCAGCCTATTCTCAGTTGACCTTAAAGCCTTCTCTGACCATTGCGTGCAACAGATTGTGACCACCAGTAGTTTATGCTGTGATCAAACTGTTTCACTGGGGATGATTTCATAAATATGATTCTTCCCGAATGCCTTTTCCTTACTAGGAGAAAGTCTACTTGAGTTGCATGTTGGTCACTTTTGTATATCATCCTGTAACTATTATTCTTGGTAACATTGGACACTAGTATGCTATTTATTGGAGAAATTTCTTGAATGGTTTCTCCATCTTTATTCCTGTTGCTCCATCTATGTGGACCCTGGCAGTCAAATTATCTTGTTATGACTGTCTCAATAAGTATTCAGGTCCCCCATTATCAATACCCTCGCATGTTGTCCTGCTATATTTAGTTGGTCCTTCAACTGCTGTCTGAATGCACTCTTTTCCTCATCATTAGAGATCAGTGAAAATGTGGTAGAGATTTTCATTCTATATGTCTGTTTTGAAATCTGGACTGAAATAGATCATAGATGTCCTTTTCCTTTAGGAGGAAATGCAGCTGTACTACCTCACAAGAAATTTGACAATGAATATGAATTTTGAAGTTAGGCTATAATTACCCAACTCATCAAGATCCAAATTCAGCTTTCTGAGACCTGTTATAACTACTGCCTCCTTTACTGTAACTGAAAATACCCCATTGCAGGCAAAAGACACAAAATGATGATCTGAGTGAAGATGCGGCCAAGGCAACTTTGGGCAGGTCATTGCTATCTGTTAGGGCTACAGCTGATTCCATGTGCACTCTTGCATATGTTACTGATATATATATACATATATATATATATATATATATATATATATATATATATATATATATATATATATATATATGGGTTCACTACATATGACCAAAAGTTCATATGACCGAAGCCCATTTGATTGAGACCAAATGACCGAAAGTTCATTTAACCGAAAACCCATATGACCGAAAACTCATTTGACCAAAAAACAGCACTAGCAGTTATATGCCCTTTTCCCCACTGTAGTGCAACCCTGGAGTGAGAATATAAAGTTAGGGGGGTGTGGGGGAAAGCCCCCACATTGGAAGGTATGGGGGGGCATAGCCCCCCCACATTTTACAATCAGTTTTTACTGATGTTGTATGTTTTAATGCATTTTTAATGGGAACACATGTATATAATAGTGCATAAACTGCAATTTATGTGGGGGGCTCTGCCCCCCACACCCCCCTCTGACAATATATTCTAACTCCAGGGTCGCACTACAGTGGGGAACAGGGCATATACCTGTCAGTGCTGTTTTTCGGTCAAACGAGGTTTCGGTCATATGGGTTTTCGGTCAAATGAACTTTCGGTCATTTGGTCTCAGTCAAATGGGCTTTGGTCATATGTAGTGAACCCATATATATATGTATATACACACACACACACACACACACACACACACACATATATATATATATATATATATATATATATATACATATATATATATATATATATATATATATACAGAAATTTATTTTATTTCTTATTTATGTAAAAGTTTTAATGTGAAGTTTTGTAGGAAATCTTTCTGTCAAGAAATGTTTAATTATGTTGAAGGTTAGAGTTTTAAAACAGCCTATGAAATCAAATGCTATTGTATTACTACAATTAATTATGGTAATTTTAAATGTCATGTGCTTTTGAAGGATATAAAAGGGGTGTGCTGAGGAGGGTGTGTTATTCTGAAGATGTCTGTAATATTGTGGATGAAAGCTCTAAATTTTACAATAAAGTACAGAGCCATAGCTTTGCTTTGTTTCCCATTTGTTTTTTAATAGTTCAGAGTTTGTTTATTTCCGTGTTTTTATATCTGCAGTATGGATCTGTAATTCTACAAAATGATGGCAGACTAAGCTGAAAGAAGATACTCTTCTTAAATGACAGGCTGAGCTTGAGAAGATCCATGGAGATCAATGCTTTTCTATGGTAAACAAACAAAAAAAATAATTAATTAAAAAAAAAGTCTATGGCTACAGTACGGACATGGCTAAATGAGATTCTCTCTCTACATCCGGATTACTTTTTCATTTATTTTTAAGTGTACATATGCTGATATTATTATTATTATTATTATTATTATTATTATTATTATTATTAGTTTATCCATCATTACAAAGGCAGTACTACTTTCACACTTTTGCCTTCAAGGTTATATTTTTCACTGAAGAAATTACTGTTTTAATAATATTAATCAGCTTATTTCAGACAGGCCCCTATTTTCTTCCTAAGCTCATGAGTATTTCAGCAATGGGGTTATTGTACCAACAGGATTTAACAAGGATTGTGGTATTGTGGGGGCCTTGAATAAGACACTTTAAACCGAATGCCTTGTTTCCTACTGTGAGTTAATTTGTGGAAAAAAATAACAATAATTTGTTGTTAGTGTATTCGATAATGGTGTGGCACTCGTATATTAAGTTATTGTGGCTCTTTTCTAACTAAAAATTATAAAAACTTCATTATCATATACAAACATTACAGATTTTTGAAAACCTGCAAGAACTACAGAAGTAAATGAATTAAATAATGGAGCTAATCAATGATGTACATCAGATTTATTTATTGACATTTGATTACTGAGAAAGCATGACTGGGTATGAGCTCATTTTCAGTGTAGGCCCAGGAAGAAAACCTCCAAAGTATTAAAAACGTTTTAAGAACAATAATTTTGCAATCTTTAAATATACTAGAAAAAACAACTACAGTTTAAATAATTATACCAAATTAGACATAAAATGAAAACATTGGTCAAGAATAGATACAAGTTATATGGCAATGATTTAATGGTTAGATAAGTTTTATCTTGTTTATAGAGAATTAAAGGTAAGTTAGTATAATACAAACAGGAATTGTAATATGAAGTGAGAGTAAAGCAGGCTTATGGCATATTTAGAGAGAAAGGCAGGGGAGAAAAATTGATAGAAGTAAGAAGGTGAGTGAAGAAGTGAGACTAAAGAGGTGTAAGGTATGAATAGGTATTTGTTCACATTTAGGGAATATAACTTATTCTGGTGTTGAGCAAGAACATACCCATCTTTTGGCTAGGAAATCTTTCAGAATGCTTTTGAAGGATAGCAGGGAGGGCATTGACCTGATGGATACAGGTAAGGGGTTCCAGGCCTTAGCAACATGGTCCGAGTGCAGACAGTGCCTATCAGATTTAATAAGTTGTAGACAGAAAGTGTTTTTTGGTCATTGGACCTCTTCAAGAGGAACCTTGACGTTTGGATGGGAGAAAGGAAATTCACCCCAGGGATCACGTCAGTCGCCCTGCTAGACAGGGGTCCAGGAAAGTAAATAATGTGGGAAGAAATAGCCAGGGAATTGTTATGGCTAGGCTTGTATAGGCCCTAGGGCTGATAGCCTAGTACCAACCTATGAACCTATGAACCTATGAATGACAGACTGGGAACATAGATGTGTAGAATCTTATTTAGTGCTGGACAAGCAGATGGATTCTGGATAATGTTATAGTTGGCAAGAAGATTTGTATATGTACAATTATAGGGTAGTTCTAATCAAGTTAGGCTTTTCAGTGCTAAACAGTGGTGGGTTCTGAAAGGGATATTAGCTGCAAATTTAGCAACCTTGTTATAGCATTGTTCAAGTTTTGATTTTTGTGATGCCTGAAGGTTAGTAAGGATGGGAGAATCATAAAGAAATGTGTGGAGGAGATAAGTAATCACAAGTGTAGTTTTAGTTGGGTTGGTGAGAAGGTTTTGGCTCCAAAAAGCATCCCTAGTTTTTTATAAATTTTCTTATACAATTTTGTATAAGCAGATCGAATTTAAGATTATTGTCCACTATCATCCTTAATAATTTGTTATGAGAAGTGACTTCAATTGTTGTATTATCAAAAGAGAGGAATTAAAATTTTATTTTTTCATGAGAGAGGAATTTGGGAGGAAAGTAGTTGTTTGTATTTTTTTAGGATTGAGCTTGAGTTGTGAGTTACAAAGCCATGCTTCATTATCATCATCATAATCATCATCATCATCATCACCATCCCCTTTTTTCCCATTTTCTACATGGTTCAATGGCGGTTAAAGTTTCTTCGGGATAACTTTCTGGAGGTTTGCCATGCTGTCAGGTGTACAAATGACCATGGAGTCATCTATGTACTGTATTAGGGAGACCTGCTGTCTGGACATCAGGAAGGTGGAGGAGACCAAGGATGGAGCCTTATGATGCATCAGTGGTGACTGGGAGGTATGGAGAGAGGGTGGAATGCCGTTTTACTGACTAATACCTATTAGACTGGTAGCTTTAGAACCACAGATGGGTGGGCCGAGAGAGACCTAATGAGAACATTTGAAGTAGACATTTGTTGTGACAAACTGTGTTCAAGGCTTTAGACAAAATTAGAAATAATTAGAAGACTAGTTTGCTGTTATATCTAGCTTTCTTGGCAACTATCTATATAGGTTAGAAGTGAAGTGTTAGTACTATGGGAAGGACAGAAGCCATGTTGTTGGGGGGAATATGAGTTCTTCCTGCAGGCAATAGTTTAACAATTAGTTTTGAATACATTTTTGAAGTATTTTGGAGATAGGGGGATAAGATTGCTATTAGTCTAAAGATAGTAATATCCGTTTAATTTCATCCTTGTGTGAAAGGATAATGTATTACTTTTTCAAGAGAGAGAGAGAGAGAGAGAAAGAATGTGGCATTCCTGGATTGGCCTACTTATAAGGATTGAGACCGGATAGACAATGCTGTTGGCTTCTATTTTAAGGTACTCACTTGGTCATCAGAAGCTGGATCATCAGAAAGTGGACATGGCTGTTGGTTAGGGTTAAGAATAGATATTGGAGAATCCATGTTTATAAATGTTATGAAATAAGAGTTGAATTGTATTGTGCTTTTGAGTGATGACTTATTGGGAGGGCGGTTAGGGTTGCATTTTTGGCCACGATTCAAGATTTCTTTAATAGTTGTCCAGATTTTTTTTTAGTTTTGTTTACTGTTATTCTAAATGGTGTTTTGTCTTCATTGATTTGCTTTTTATTATAATTGTGAAGTATTCTGAAGTTATCAAGATATCGTAGTGTTTTATATTTTTACCATTCTTTCCGTGCCTTTTCTCTGTTCTCCATTAGCATTCCTCTCTTTGAATAACCAAATCACGTTATTTTAATTTCAAGATAGATGAACATTAAGTAACAGCTTAATTTCAGCTCTCCCAGTGTAAAAACAGAAACTAAGAGGAGTTAGCCAGTAAGCACATACTTTCTGGATGAAATTTAATAACTGGTAATAATTGCACTGCCTGGATGCGAGCAAAAAAGAAATTCAGAGAACCTGAAAGAAAATCTATTAAAAAAGTGAGGAAAACACTTTCTGTGAAGAATTCTGTACCTGTTCACAAAAAAGAAAAGAAAAACAGTGCAAGCTCCAGCTTTGGTTCAAAACATGACTTCCAGTAACCTAGAGGAGAAAATAAGTCAAATGTACTCAGAGCTGATTAAAATAAATGAAACACTGATGGAGTATATAAACTCATACAACAAAAGGCTGGAAAAATGGATGAAGCTTTAAACAGATATTCAGATGAGGTGATAAAACTGCAAAAATCAGAGGTTAAAATGAAGAAAAGGCTGGCTGAATATGAGACTGCTCAAGAAGAGAGGTTTAAAAAAATAGTATGCTGTGGTGGTGCAGCGGTTAGCATTGTCATCTCACTGCAAGAGGTTCTCCCATTTGATTCTCAGCTGGAGCGCCTTCTGTACGGAGTCTGCATGTCCTCCCTGTGGTCAAGTGATGTCAAAGACATACGGGTAGGTGCGAGCGTGAATGGGTGTGCCTTCTTTGAAGGTTGGGCATCGGGCTGGCAACTCGGCACCGTAAAAATTCACTGCCAATCATGAGCGGACCGAAGTTCCGCTGTGGTGTCCCCTAACCAGGAAAAGCCAAAAGACATTACTAGAGGACACAACATGGTGGGACAACCTGAGATTTTCTGCTGTACCAGAGAAGCTGGAAGGAACAGACTGTATTCATTTTATGAAAGCACAAATAAACAATTGGACTGGTATTCCACAGCAGGAGTTATTTATTAAAAAGGCACATCATGTGTATGCTCCAAACCTGGCTATGAGAAAGTAACTTAGATATTTAACAGTAAACATGCAATCCTACCAGCAGAAGGAGTTGATTCTGACAAAACTGTGGCAGAAGGACAAAGTACTAAAAGTGGGAGACAGTAGAGTGTTTGTAGAAAATGATTACTCACTGCACATCAGGCAGAAGAGGAGTAAATGTATTTCACACCAGGCAGAAGAGGAGTAAAGTTATTCCACTAATCAGGGACTGTTGAGAAGGAGGCATGAGATTCAAGATGCTATACCCAGTTATTTTCAGAATATTCTTTCCTGGATGGACAAAATAATTGTTTGATGCAGAACATGCTAAGGAGGAAATACAAAATTTGTCCAACAAAAAGTTTGCTATGAAACAGAAGAAAATTCTGCTTCTTGTTCTTCAAGTAACAAAGCCCACAGAGAGACTGTGCCATTTAAATCTTTTCCAGTGTTTCAATGGAAAATCCTTGAGAGACAGAAAAAAACACACAAGTTGACTAAAAAAAGCAGGAGTACATTGGAAACAAAGCAGGGACTGGATTTGGGAGATACAGATTAATGGGAATAAAACCAGCAACTTGGAAACTGACAAATAAATGTGGAATTAGAAAACATTATTTATATTTATAAAACATGTCAGAACAAGACAACCTGGAAATATTGGACTTTGTTGACTTTGTTAAACTTGTAGGGGACTCTAAAGAATATGCCTTACTTCATGTCATTAATGTTTGGATGAACATTTAGGAGTGGAGAAGAGGAAGAGTTAATTGTAAGCAAAACAACATTTGGTTCTTAACAGTAGTATTTTTATAATGCATGATATAATCTGCATGCTATAAAGTAAAGCTTTCTCAGTTATTCTCAGGTGTAATGGGGATACTAAAGTAAACAGGCGGTCCTTTTTTCCTTCTTTCTTTCTTTTTCTTTCTTTCTTTCTTTCTTTCTTTCTTTCTTTCTTTCTTTCTTTCTTTCTCTTTATTCAGTTTTAAGAAATGTAGGCACTGCAATGTAAAAACAAAAATGGAAAGTATGATCAAAGAGCATGATACAAGAAAAAGTAATGTGCTTTTTCTCACTCTTGAATTTTCGAATACAGGAATGACTGGATTAAGGCCCTTAGCTAGCTCTATTAACAATTTTTATGAGGAAAAAATAAAAAAGAACATTGAATACAATACGTTTTCATACGTTTTCAACAGAAAACTTCTTTCTTTCAATGGCTAGGAGATAATGTTTTCTGAAAACATTCAAGTGTTTCCCGATCTGGGAAAGTAATAAAGATAAGACAAAACCAGACAGCACTTAGTAAAAGACCAAACTGTACCATGCATCCTAGCATGTATAACCTTCCATTTAAGTTAATCCAAGTCTGTGAGTGTGGCTGTCATTCTGGGACAATTAGGATGCAAAACTTCAATATTTGAAGATTTACAAAGTTAGTGTGGATTAGTATTAAGTTAATAGGTTTTAGGGGCATTTTGGGGGGGGTGTATAATTTTTTTTTGTTTGAGGTCTTTCAATAAAATAAAACATTTTATAAGATGTGACATAGGTATTAATGGATATGACAAGAAACAAATGTATAAAAAATCAACCTGCTTAACTTTGGTGTATGCATGTAACGCAAAAGCTGGAACTAGCCATTTAATAAACAACTGTTATACATAAAAGGTGTGAATAATATTTTTTTTACATAATGACACTTTGGTCTCACAGCTATATACAAAAAAGAAAGAGTAGTGAACTACATTAAAATGTAGAGTGTAAATAGCTCTGCTATAGGAGACACATTTGGAAAGAACTGAGGAGGTGAATTTGACAAAGAAAGATATTCAAGATGGTTATTCAGTAGAATACCAAGGACAAAGGAAAAAAGGAGTACTTATATTAATTGCAAGAGTAACTCCAGTAGTGATAGAAGAAGATAAAAAAGATAATAATGACAGATTATTAGTACTAAGGGGCTACTGGCAAGGGAGGAGGATTACATTGGCATGTATTTAGATTCCACCTAAAACTGATATAATGGAGTTTAAAAAAATCTGGGAAGGCAATTGGCTTTCAGCAGGGAATATTACTTATAGGTAAGGACTGGAATTTGATTTGCAACAGTGAAGATGCATCTGCTGGGCCCAGAAGGGAAAATATAACAGAGAAGGGTAAATTTTTGAAGACATTTATAAAAATATTTGCCATGGAAGATGTAAATTCAGTAATAGGTATTCAGGGTGAATTTACATATTATCCCCCAAGATACAGAAACTAGGTTAGGATACATAGAACTTGTATTTCACAGGAACATATGCATTTAATTGAAAGTTTTTATATACATCCAATAACTATTTCAGATCATGTGCCAATAGTATCTAAAAGAAAAGATGCAGTGTAATGAAATAAAAAAAGAGACACTGGCACTTTCCCACCTATCTGTTGGAAGAGAAGAATTTAAAGAATGGGTAGTGGCAATTGTCTTGGAGTTATTAGAGAAGATAGAAATTTCTTCTGAAAATATAGCTAGGGAGTGGGATAAAATTAATGTAGAGTTTAACAACAGGGTAGAAATAAAAGAAAGTGAAATATGGTTAAGAAGTGACAAGTATTATTAAGAGGGACAGGCAAAGGTTAAAGTATTCTAGAGTAGGGAGAATATCACAGAAAAATAAGAGGAGCTATTGCAGAATGCTAAACAGAAAAAAGGGATTACCTTGATAACATGCATGAGTTTAGAAGGATTGTTGCTAAGCAATGATTTTTTTTTATAAAAACTTCAGAGCACAACAACTTTTAGCATTACTCAACCAATGGAAAGTAGATAGAACTGTCACCAGTCTTAGGGAGCCTATAACAAGGAAGATAACAAGAGATCCTGTAAAGATACTGGAAATGTTTCAGAAATTTTATGAAAACCTGTATAAAGCAGAGAAATTTGGAAATCAAGAAAATGTATGAATGGAAGTGTTTATGGAAGAATTAAATATGCCAAGGTTAGAGGTATATGAAATTGTATTGCTAACAGTTGATAACAGTTAGGATAGGAGGAGATGAGATAAAATTTGATGTATAACCAATTTACAGAAAAGTCCCTGGGAGTACATGGCATTCCTATAGAATTTTGGAAGGTTGGAGGGAAAAGAAAACACTGATAAAAATCTGAAAGGTTTTGTTTAATAGTACTTTAAGAGGAGGAGAAGCACCAACATCCTAGAAGAAAAAGGTGGTTATTAGAACAATGATGACCCAAAGGAATGCAGAATATAATAAAATACCATTGTTGTCTGAGGGTCTCGATGCAGAAAAAGCATTTGACAGAGTAAGCTGTGAGTTTATGAGCAGGGCAATGGAAGCATTTGCATTTCCTGATAAACTTATAAGGTTGCTTAGGAGGCTATATGAGGGATCAGAGGTAAAAATTAAAGTGGGTGGTTCCTCTCTGATAATTTCTTTTTGAGCAGAGGAACCAGGCAGGGGTGTCTTCTTACCCCTTTTTTATTTACATTATATTTAGAACCACTGGCAAAGAAAATAAGGGACTCAGAAATATAGCTGATAAAAACAGAAAATAACATTTTAGTGTTGTGGAACATTTTGAGACAGTTTCAAGTCTTTTTAGGATACAAAACTAATGACGCTAAAACAAAAGCAATAGCTGTAAATTAAGTACACACACACAAATTGATTCAGCAATAATTATTTTTATGATGACATGATAAAATGAAGTACTTAGGAGTATGAATTAAAAAGGATTCTGGTGTGACAGCTAAGGAGGATACATAGGAAGGGACTAAAAAAGACAATACAAAAACTGATAAATTGGAAGCTCTGTTTTATGGAGTATAGCAACATAGATGAAGTTAAAAGGGTTTTAGTCCATTTAGGACCACAGGTCAAGCAAATTTTTATCAACCAGACAGCAAGTTGTGGATAGTAATTAATAAAGCACTGAAGGATTTTATCTCGGATGGGAAGACAATGAGAGTCAAGTGGGATAAGCTGATTCGTCCAATAAAACAAGGCAGTTTGGGATTACTTGAGTTTAAGGGGTATTTTAGAGCTACACAATTAGGGCTCCTATATACAGTATAAGCAGAAAGCTATAATTCAAAGTGGAAAGGGATGATGACAAAACAAGGAGGAAGAAACAAGGCAAGACTGGGGTTTTGGATGCAGATCCTTAAGGAAAATAACAATAACCATACAGAATATTATATTCATAAAGTAGCAGAAAGTTTTCTAAGAGCTAAGCCAACATGGGAATTGAGAAAGGAGAGTCTGACAATACAGGTGATTGTAATTACGGATACATACAATAGGTAAGAGGGGGATAGTATTTATTGGAGAAAACTGGCAAAAGAACTAAGCTATTGGGAACAAATAATTAGACAGGGAAAGGTAATAGCATGGGAAGATGCCAAGAATTTATTTGGACTGCAGGCTAAAGATTGTCTTCCCTATCGAAAATTAATATCAGAGTACAGGCCAAGAGAAAGAAATATGGGGATCCTAAGTGAAAGACCAGCACTGGTAGAGTTTTTAGTAGAATCTAAAACAGAAGCAGTTGTTAAAAAGGGAATCATTAGTAAAGCATATAAAATATTACACAATAACTATAAGAATTAATCAGAAGAGGTTAGAAAGGATTGGAAAGAGAGATTGGACAAGCAATTCACAAAGAATGGGGGATATATGTATGTCTTTCTAATATGCAACAAAGTTTAGAAGATTTAGGATCATTGCTTGGAAGTATTTACATTGATATTTTTATACCCCAAATAAACTCCAAGTAATTTATCCTCGGGTAGCTATCCAATGTTGGAGGTATAATGGGGAAGACACAGGTAATTGGGAACATATTTTCTGGGACTGTAATGAGTTGGCAGACTTTAAAAATTCCCTGCAGAATACTCTATCAAAAATACTGGGTGAGCAATTTGGTATAACTAATGACATTATTTTTTTTGAGCTGTGATAAAGAATTGGAACTGCCTTGACATAGCAAGGCCTTACTGAGTCTAATTATTGTGGCTGCCAAAAAAGCTATTACTAGAAAATGGAAATCAACGTCTAGACCAATTGTACTATAAGTAGTAAATATAGTAACAGAGATAAAACAACTGAAATTTGAAACCTTAGAAAACATTAGGAGCAAATTGCAGAGAGAAAAAAGGGAATTGTGTGCACAATACATACAAAGGAGGACTGATGTTCAAAAGATAGTAGGATTTGAATGAGTTATGTAATGTTAGACTGACACTGACTAGATAGATTATAAGTGATGTTTAATGATTTCATCTAAAATTATGTCAATATGGTTTGTTTTCATTTATATAAATGTATGATCGCCTATGTTATAACTGATCATTTAATAAAGATGCTTCTTGTTTAAAAAAACAAATTGCATTTTTGTGTGTCTTTCTTCTAGGAGGTGCAAGGCTGTTTAGCATATTCAGGAAAGTTGTATTGAATTAATTTACAGCATGATCTAAGGGGAGGAATCTTAGAAAGTTCCAGTTAATAGATGATAAGGTAGCAATAAACATTTCTGGGATAAACCTTGAAAGGTTGTGTGTTGTTTTATAAACATGCTGTTTGAGTGGATGTGTGGGATGCCTGTTGTTTTAATTTCTCTAAGTCTTTTGGATTTCATATACCATGATGGGTACAGACCCCATTCCTAAGTCAAAGTATGATTACAATTCATGAAATTAGTATTGTTTCGATCTTTGATATTAGCCAGAAGTGCTCTTTGCAGAACCCGCAATGCACCCTGTAATGACTCCTTCTTCAATTCATACGCAGTTACCTAAGTAAGAGTTATATAAGTACAACCGTAAATTCTTTTTTACAAGACCTGTTGCTCCTACTATTGTAGGAACTGTCTGGATATCCTTCTTCCACATTGCCCTCATTTCTGCCTGAAAATCCTGGTATTTTATGACACTGTAGTCACTGGTTGTAGCAATTTCAATGATCAATGCTACATTTGTCTTCTTTTCAGGGACTACTATATCTGGTTTTCTTACATCTATTTTTTGAACTGTTGGTAATGGGTGAGTCCATATGATTTGTAACTCATGTTTCCAGTGTTTTTCAGCTACTTCAGTACTATAATGTTTGCACAATCCCCTATGCAATAGTCTTGCCACATTTCTTCTGCCACTAGTATACAACAACCAGCAGCAAGATGTGCAACTGTTTCCAGTTTTGTTTTATAAAACCTATGTGGTCTTTGTAAACCAATGTGTATGTAGTCTACTGTCTTGGCCCACCAATACTGACCTTTAATCTTTTGGCTTAAATTCACCTCTCCTTAACCATTCTTGTGTTTGATCCTTATCAACATGAGGTTGTTCCAAGAGTTTTCTATACTTGCAACTGTACTTGGAACTACATTTATGTTTTTTCCATATTTTTTGCCTTCTCATCTGATCCTTCTCCTTATATTCTTTCTTTGTTTTTTTTTTGGCACATTCAGTTGCTGCCTGATTTTTATCTACTTCTGGTTTGATTTCCATTCCCTCTTCATACCGATATGCTTCTATTAAACTAAGCAGGGACGTCATCTTGGACTCATTCTCCTCATGTTTTAAAACTTTCGCTACATTTGGATCTTGTGAGATCATGCGATATGTATGCAGTCCTATGATTGCAGAGCTATACATGTAATCACTTTCAAGGAGGCCCATACCTCCTTCAGAATGGGGAATGTATAATCTTGGTATAAACTAATTTTTATAAATAATTTGATAAGCATGATGCATCCTTCTTTTTTTTCTGTCCAACTGATCCAACACCTTTTGAGGCCAGTCAATAACTCCAAAACTGTAAGTTAGAACAGGAAGAGCAAATGGTTTATATCTTGGACTTTATTCTTAGATGTCAATGCTGTCTTCAATATTAATTTTAGTCTTCTAAAATATTCCTTATTAAATTTTATTCACATTTGTTCATGTTTTATTGTTGATCCTTCATCAATTCCCAAATATTTATATACTCTCTCTTGCTCAACTTCTTTTATATCACATTTCTGTCCCAGACTGATATTTTCTTGGTGCTGCAGCTTTCCTGCTTTAAAAGTTTTTTGGCACATTTATCAAGACCAAATGACATTCTTATATCATCTGAAAACATTTTGACTACTTGCAGTTGTGCTTTCAGTTCATCATCTGATGAACTATACAGTTTTAAATCATCCACAAAAAGAAAATGAGAAGTCTTTACACTTTTTTGTTTTCTGAGAGCCAAATTGTAGCCATGACCTAATCTGTTAAGTATACAGCTTAATGGGTTAAGGGAAAGATGGAACAGTAATGGTGACAAACAGTCACCCTGGAATATCCCCCTTTGAAATTTTATCCTTGGAATAATAATTTGCCCTTTATCATGGCTTAAATGTAAGGTGGTTTGCCACTGTTTCATGGTTATTTTAATGTAATCAATCACTGCAGGGTGGACCTTGTACATTTTTAAGCACTCTTTTATCCATGAATGTGGGATACCATCAAATGCTTTTTGTAGTCTATCCATGCCATACTTAGATTCTTCCCTTTTTGACAGTTCTCCATTATTATGTAACATACAAATACATACATACAAATATTTCAAGCATGAGCATTAATGCCCTTCTAGCTTGCCAATATACCAAAACACTTGTTCCCATAATAAGTATCCAGACTGTTTTTAAAAATATCTAAACTAGTACTTGCTTTAATGTAATTTGGTACTCTGTTCCATGCTAAAGCTACTCTGTCAGAGAACCAATTAGCACACTTCTCATTCCTATAGCATCTACTACATAAGTTGTCTGATGATTCTCCAGTACTTTTTGTTAACCCCAAACATTCCCAGAGGTAGCTGCCACTAAATGCCCTATATACCTGAACAAGCTCTCCTCTTAGATATCTGTAAGAGACACTGTACAAGTTCAGATATTTTAGTCTTTCATAATAACTTAAATTTTCACATCCATGGATACCCTTGGTATATTTCAGTTGTACTCTTTCTACTTTACTCATACTTTTTTTTTTAGAGGGTTTCCATATTGTTAGTCTATACTCAAGTTTGGGTCTAATGTAACTAACAAACAATGACTTCATTATTTTTGATTTCCTAGACTTGATAAATCTTTTTATACAACCTATAGTTCTATAACTATCATTAACCAACTGGTTGATATGATGAGAAAAACTCATAGCTGAATCTAACCATATACCCAGGTTCTTAAATGAGTTTACAGTTTCAATCACTGCATGCTATATTAAATATTAACCTTCCAATTTATGCCTACCAAATCTCTTATGCTTAGTTTTTGATGTATTTATCAGCATATTATTCTCTTGTGCCCAAATGGTCAATTTAGTCAAGTTATTTTGCAGACATGCCTTATCTGTAACACATGTATTCAGTTTACCCAATTTCAGTTCATCTGCATATAGACTGTAGAACACCTCAGATGAAAAAGTTAAGTTTGAAAGAGACAATCTAAACAAGTAAGGGCCTAGGACAGAGCCCTGTGGGGCACCCTGATTGTAACCAAGGATTTAACCTGTCCAATTGCTGTATGATACTTGCCATGACCTATTTGTAAGCTATGCAGCTATCCATCAACATTTGTTCCATATGACTTTCTTTTATTACCCATTTGTTCTATTGCCATGATTGAGTTTTCTTCTAAATGACTATAAAATCTATTGGCATCAGTTCCGGTGTATATTTGATATGTCTTCAGAAGGCAAGTTATTGGTCTATAGTTTTTAGGATAGCTTACAGGTTCGCTCTTAAATAGGAGTACTGTTCTTCCTGTTGTTAACCAGGTTGGTCTGTTTGGGGTGCACATATAAATAGTTCCTACTCATGGCTAAATCTTTATGTAAAAATATTAATACTTTTAGCCAGAAGTTAGGTACTGCATCTGGGCCTGGTGTTTTCCAGTTAGGAGCATTTTAAACTTTGTTTCAGTCTCTCTGTCTGTTACTTCATCCCATTTCATATCCTGTACATTTGAACTTCTTATTCTTTCTTTTACTTCTTCTACCCATTTAGCATATTTGTTATGTTCCACAGGATCTTCATGGATATTGCTCCCAAATCTATTTCTTTCTTTTTTTTTTGGTTGTGCTTCAATTCCTTTTTCTTTGTCTCCCAATTCTCTATAAAACTTTTTTGGGTCATCAATTAATTGCTAATTTTGTTCTTTTCCTTTATATTTATCTGCATATCTTCTAAATTTTTCTGCCTGTGATGATATTTTTAGTTTATTATTTGCAATAGTGCACAACACATCTTGATCTGTTTTGATACTGCACATTGTTTTTATCATGTCTATCTTTCTAAGTATTTTTGCTGATCTGTTCCCTATTCTATCCTCTTCTAACACTGACGCTTTGTAATTTAACTGTTTTATAGTTTTCTCTATTCGATACTTCCATGATGGCATTTGATTTCTCCCCCTCCTTTCCCTTACTACCCTGTGTTTTTGTGGCAAGACTTTGTTATTAATTTAGCTGCACAATAATAAATCTTATTTACTTATGCTATATTGCATGCATCTCTATGAACAGTCATAATTACTGTGTTCATATGTTTTATCAAACTTTCTGGGTTTTGTTAACTTTCTGTAGTTTATTTCTTTCATGGATCTTAATATGTTTGTCCATCTCTGTTAAATCAATCAACTCATCTCTTAGATCATTTTCTTCTAAAATGAGGACATATTCTTTCTTCTCCATTTCCTACAGGCATTCTATAGAAAGTTCCAGAGCATCTTCTTGTGCGGAATTCTCTTCAGTTTCTTCATGTGTCATCCATTGCTCTTTCATATGGGAACTCACCGGCCTATCACTCCACAACATTGACTGTATTACGTCTATATTATAAGATCAATGGGTGAAAACACCATATGGTCGATGTCTTCAAACAACAAGCTTATAAAAACAACAACAAAAAAAAGAAGTACCCAAATGGGTTTAAGCAGGGGGCAAGCCCCCCTGCACCCCCCCCACACCCCCGCTACGTAAATATACAAACTCCAAGACCGCAGTACAGTGCAGTAAATGGAAATCTCCCCTTACGGAGATTTACGTTTACACGTTTGATGTTGTGCGCTTTCACTATTCTCATGTCGACAATATCAGCTTCGATATTGTTGGCTTTTGAGAATATAATATAGACCTGACTGTATCAGAGTTGCCACAGTTTCCAGTTCCTTCACTTGTGCAACTCCAGCTGAATTTTTGTGCTTGATTCCTATGGAAGGTTCCAAGGTATCTTCATATAGCAACTGATCAGTTGTTTCCCACTCCACCGGTTTCTCCTTAATTTGGGGATCCATTGCTCTATCCTGCTGTGATGTTATCAGAGTTATATTTTCTATACTAAATCCTTCACTTTGCAGGTAATCCATAACCTCAGTTTCCATTTCTTTAATTTCTCAATTACTAATCCTCTTTTCTACTTTTCCTCTTTGTTTTCTTATTTTTTGTAATGTAAAATTTTCCATATTCTGATGCCTTTGCCTATATTTCTCTTCACATATCTTTGGTGCTGCTCCTTTTGTATTGATTAGTTTTACTTTCTCCTTTGCATAAGTATTACACCATATTAAATCTCTTTTTCTTTCCCATGTTCATATTTCTTCTTCAGATGTCTCCTGCTCCTTCTGTTTTTCCGTTCTTGGGGGCTAGTTGTTCCATCATGCTGTGGTATAACCTGTGTTAGACTTTCTACACTAAATCCTTTACTTTGCAGATATTCTGTAACTTCAGCTTCAATTTTTGAACTTCTACTTTACTAATCTTCTGTTCTGTATTCCCTCTTTGTGATGTTATTTGTTTTGTGAAATGTTTCATATCTGGATGCCTTTGCCTGTATTTCTTTTTGAATATCTTTAGGGATGCTTTTTTTGTATTGATTAATTTGACTTTCTCCTTTGCATAAATACTGCACCATATTAGATCTCTCTTTCTTTCCCATGTCCGTATTTCATTTTTATACCTTTCAAAAATCTGTAGATTTTGTTATTTATATTTTCAAACTTCATTAGTCACTTCTTGTTTTGAAACAGCCTGAGGTTTCTTGTTCTATATAATGTTTTTCATAAATCTGCTGTATTAATGAACACACATTTTTATTTGAAACCTCCGACAGTTTTTCTTGTGCAAGTATTTTTCTTTCCTCTACTTTGTCTGTTAATCTGTTTGTATATCTTGTGTCTGGAAATTCTGGGCTTCTTGCATAATAGTAACAATACATCATTTCTTCCTTATCCTCAATAGTCCACTCTGTCATCTGTATGTCTCTTTTTGGGCTATCAGTGTTTGTAACTTTTGTGGACTATTACTTCATTCTATAACAGGGGGGAGGATCCCCCCCTGGCCCTGGCCTACCCCAGTTGTAGAAATGTTTCCTTGTCTTGAGGATTCCACACTGTCATTTTATCCAGTCCTGGCACCAATGTGCCTACCAGGTTTGGGTACTTTTTTATCTTGGGTCTTGTGCACCCATTTAAGGTTTTTGCTAAGGTCTTATATTTGCTAAGGTCTGATACTCAGGTCTAGTCTAATAGGGAATTAGATGTGTTGTTATAATGTATGAGACTATGAATAGTGGTAGGAAACCAAATACCTTCATGCTAGATGTAGGGGAGTTAGAATTTTTGTCCAACCAATTGACATTCACATCACTTAGTAGTATTTCTTCTTGTGCAGTTGATATGCATACCCAATGTTGGATATCCTCCAGTATAGCTGTATTGTAAAGAACAGTAATACATGTTTGCTTGTAATTGTGCAATTTCAAGAAAGTAATAAGAAGCTCTGCTGAATTGAATTTGGTATTGTTTTATTTAAAGGGGTATATGGAAGTTGTTGGGAAATATTAAGACAATATCATCCTCTTTCCTCTTTATATGTTCATTATGGGTGATATTATAGCAAGGAGGTGTAATTTTGGAGTACTTTATTCTGGGTTTAAGCCAAGTTTCAGTTATAATGATAATATCATGCTTATGTTGGGTAATTCAGATATGTAGTTCAGAAATTTTATTTCTTACACTTCTAGCATTTATGGCAGCAAAAGTTAAATTACCTGGGTTGGGAATTGATCATTGTAGAGTTGGAGAAATGTGTGGAAAAGAATTGTCTTGATGTTCTTTGTGATATAGCAGATGGTAATGACCTCTTTAGATAGTATAACTTCTGGAAGGAATTAATAATATTAATATTAACCAGTCAATAGCAGGAAAAAAACTGCATAGCAGACTGACTTAAATATAACAGGGATTACAGCACATTCAATTTTCTAGATATTACTTTATCAGATAATCTGAATGGCATCAATGATATTAATTTTCATAACAAAACCAAAAACAATTTACATTTTACTATATACTATTCAAACCACATCTTTACCACTATGTAAAACCATATAGAATATTCAAATAAGATTTGTTTTCTGTGGTTCTCATATAAAACACATAGAACCACTGTAGCAGCACATGAAAAAATGGAGGAATAGGATTTTCAGATCTTGAATCTTATATTTTAGCATATATTCTCAATTTTTTATTCATTGGTTGGATACCTCCTATGCTCCTAATTAGAAAGAAATACAGAAAGTATTCTATAGTGAAAATAATATCAAACTATTTGCTCAGTCACTAAATATTCTTGAAAATTAAATGCTATTAAGCAATTACTTATATTCTATGTTCATACTCATATTATATTTTTATGTTCATGCTCCTACAGACCTAAATTTTAAAAACATGATATTGAATTTTTAAATATATATATATATATATATATATATATATATATATATATATATATAATTTCTTTAAAAAAATGGTCTGTACTACATCATGAAGTTTTTATTTTTATTTTATACCATGTTTTATTGAATACTGTGTTATACTAGAAATGGAACGGTTTGAAAGAATTAGCTTATTATAGTAGTTTAATATTTCAAAACTAACAAAAATTCATTCAGTGTGGCTAATATTATTTCTATATAGGACCTTGAACTAGAGGATTGCTTATCATCCATAATGTTAGAAGATTTATAATTATTAAGGTGCAAACTATGACAGAAACAAAAAAATCAAATTGCTCACCATACCTAAATTATGGGAAATCAGCAGTAATAAACAAGGAAAATCTATTTAAAATTTATTGTAATTATACAAAATGGTACTGTCATACAAATCAGTTATATCAAAATCATACAGGAAATTTTAAATTCAAACTAATTTAAATTTACCAAACTAGAAAAATCATCGATATTAGTGTCAGCCAAAAACTCTTTATCCTCTTTATTTTTAAAGATATACGCATGGAAATATATTCATAAAGCATAGCTAATTGTGTACAAAAATGGAAAAGTATTAAATAAAACGAGTAATTGTTAAAAAAAACAAAAGGATCGGTGATAGCCTACTGCTGAACCTACTAATCACAAGAAACAGATCAATGGATGTTTGAGAAGGATTCCAAAAAACTTTAACATTGGAGTAATCGTTGCTGGAAATGTAATATAGCAGCTAAGGTGGATTAACAACTTAAAGGATTATGACTGGATCTTCTATCATAACAAAATTATTATGTGTGTGAGACGTGGATAGCAAAGAACTCCCACTGAGAGCAAAGAATAAGAGGTGAATCTTGGATGGTTGTAATTATTTGTTGAATGACATTTTTTGACAGATGAAAAATATTTAGTGAAAGACACTTTTAGTGAACAACATATAACCCTTTTTTCAAACCTTTTTAATGCTTATAAAACACTTTAGCACCATTAGTCTAAAAGCAGGAAGTCTCCTCCAAAGAACAAATGGTTGTAAAAGCTGTCAAACACTTTGCTCTGCTAGACTTTATAAATTTGGCAAAGTATCTAAAAAAATTTAAAGCTGTTTTACCTTCTGCCACTGTACCTTGCTGACCAGAATTATCTCTTCACAGTCATCAGTGGAAAACCTGATTTTAACAATGCTTAGTGGTGCTTAATAAAAGCTTGTTAAGCATTTCTCTGAAACCTGTTAACCACCATTCTGATGACTGTTTTTCCCAGTTATGGAGCATAATTGCAGCACTCCATGCCCTGCATATATATTATGACTTTCATATGTTAACAGATTTTGGGAGCAAGTTTCAAATATTTGCCAGGCTTTGTTGTCAGATGATCTCCAATTGACCAAGCACTTTGGCTGATTTAATGCTCCAGCTCCTCCTTGTATCAAAAAAGATCAATATAATCTCCTTTGGAGTCTTTTAGTTATTGCAAGGAAAGCTATCAATGGAAACAGGAAAATATTTTACCTTCCTTCTTTGCATTGTTAAATACAGCCACTGTTGTTGAAATAATTATAAATGTATTTCTGCAAGTAATGTTAGGTGTAGTACTGCAAATAAAACTGTAAATGTGGTATGGTATTTTAGTCTGTGTTGAAACTAAAAATGTCCTTAGGCTAGTCCACCTATCTGGTAAACAAATCAAATAAATAAAAATAACGTAATTCATAAAGTTGGATCACATTTGCATGTCAGTTCCTTATGGCCATAAGTGTCTTCACAAGTATGAAAAACAGATGCAGCAGTCTGGGTTTACAAATTAAATGAATTAAAATATGAAAACAATATGAATGAACTCTTTATCAAGTAAGAGTTTAACTTCCCCATTCTTTATGAATTGCATTATGTCTGCATTAGTGCCATATGAGATGCCATGGCATTTGTGAGTGTGACACTGATGTGAGTGATGTGAAGGTTTTCTTCATCTTGCCACATTACTAAAAAGTGGAAAAGGTGGCGGTGGTGGTCTGACAGTTAAGGGAGGGTGAGAGGTTAGTGTTAATATTGTGGAAGAATGGTGTACATATTTGACATTTCAGGCTAGATCCTCTGCATTCATTTTAGTGAAGTTAGCCCATACCAGAAAAAACTACATTAAATTGCAATCATCATGTTTGCTAAGAAATGGCAAAATAAGTATTTTACCACAGCAATACTTCACTTTATCTTGTAAAAATTATGCACCCAGCATGTGTAAGGGGAAGAGATACCAAACAATTTCATTGTCAAAAGTCCAGTTAGCACATCACAATGCTACTGTAATATGAATTAAATTTTCTATGAATACTGTAGTTGTTTGAACATATTAAGACCCTTTAGTTGACTGCCACTGGTTTGAATTCGTGATTAGTGCAGTAATGGAGTTGATGTTCTAGTTCTTTGCATTCATTATGATATTGTCTATTTTTAAAGTATACATTACATAAACACAAAATCTTATAGCAAATATAGCTGCTCTGTTACATTCGTCAGTGCAATACCTGCCAGGGGAATTCCTTAATGTCCTTGTTTAGACAGAGATTTGGAAGAGCAAATTAGTGTTGAGTCATCAACAAATTAAGAAAAGTAGCATTTTTGTAGCAATATAGAGGTCATTGATAAATATGTTGAAAAGTATGGGGCCTAGTACAAGTTCTTGTAGGACACCAAGAAGGTCGAGAAATTATTTCACCATTTCACTGACTGTGCTGTTTGAGATTTAGCTATGGAACCACTGCAGTGAAGAGTTGGTGACCCTGAGAATTATCTATGTAAGAGCTTTTGGTAGGAAACATAATCAAAAGCCTTTGATAAGTCTAGGAAGATGGTAGAGACTAGGCTTCTGTAATTTCTAGAGGTGTTGACAGTATTAACAGAATACATCAAAGCAGCAGTTTTGCTGTGATACAGAAGCCATGTTTGGTTGACAACAGAAGTTCATTATCTATTAGATAGTTGACAAGTTGCATATGAATACATTTTTCTAATGTTTTTAATAGGGAAGATACACTGGCAGTTGACCTAGTTTGAAAGATTTGTTTTGGTTTTCCTTGTGTAGTCGAATATATAAAGATTTTTTCTATGGTGAGGGGACTCTATTTTCAGATGTGGATTAATTTAGCAGAATTAAGGCAGGATATGCAATAACCTGAGCTGTTATTTCAAGATACTCACCAGGTAGAATACAGAACTGTAGCTGGTTCAATCAGTGCCCTGGGCTGGTATAATGAACCAGTGCTCTATCCCGATTGACTTTGACTTTTACTTTTGACTTTGACATTTTTGAATTGCCTTATTACACTTTTACAGTTAGATCTATGCTCCCCAATTTTTCAAGAGCAAAAAAAAAATGGCAAGTTCCTTCTACAGGCAAACCAACGAGGTGGCCAGATGCATGATACACCCCTCTTCTCCATCCTCATCCAACCATTCAAGTCCTATTTCTGTGTCTCTACCACAACCCTCCTTTAACATACCCTGCCCGCATCACTCGCTTTAGTTAAAAAAACACTACCTGCTACAAATGTATTAAACACTTGCTACAGTTTATACTCTGCCTGCACAGAGTGCTGGAGTGCTACAGTGCTCATACATCAGTTTAAAAAAAACATAGCAAACAGTTGCTATAGTTTTTACACTGCCTGCACAGAAACCTACAGTGCTCAAGTTTTACTAAAAAATTGTCTTTTGATCTGTGGCAAACTGCTTGCTATAATGTAACAAGCAGTTGCTACAGTTTAGACCATACATGGACTGGTACTGTTCTCAAGTTTGACCGCAAATGCAATACTGGCTTTTGAAAGCTTATTGAATTAAAGAAAGATCCAGATCAGCTAACTGTGCCCCCCAACACTTTGCACCCAGTGCAGTTGCCCCTCTCACATTGCTTTAGCTATGGTACTGGCTGTAATTTTTTGAGACATTTTTGATGGTATCTGTGGGAACTAGTTGTAAGGAGAAATGTTGAAGGAGGTTATTTGATTAAGTAGGGACTTCAAGAGCTTGATTAGTTGACTGATTGGTTAATGGTTATACCGTCTGTATAAAATTGGGCATCAAATTGGTTGTCTATGATAGCATTATGTTTTTTGTGTCTTTGGTGTTGGCTGTGCAGCTTGTCTGAAGCCTGTAACTGTTTTGGTTTATTAGTGTGTACATTTTGATTGGTTTAGTAATATGTTTTCTTATCCTTGGTGATAGGTTGTTTTGTTAGGTTTCTTAGTTGTCTTTATGCTAATAAAGTAGTAGCTGTTTCATTTTTTTGTCCAGACCTTTCAGGCTTTGTCCCTTATCTTCATAAGTTATTTAGCTGCTAAGGATAGCCATGGGTAGGATGGGCTTTGACTTTTTTTTATTCTGAGGGGTACTAGTATGCTTAGAACACCAATAAAGATTTTACTGAACTCAGGGTCAGCATAATCTATAAAGAGAGTCTTTAGTTACTCCTAGATAGTGAGATGCAGTGTATTAATAAAAGTGTCTTAATGAAAAGTAGTAAGTTTTATTTCACGACTGTAATGATGTGCTTTGATTTAGTGCATTATGCTGTAGATTGGTAAGTGATCGCTTAGGCTGTCTGAGTTCCATGGGATGATATTTTATTTGAAGAGGATGTTTAAATCCATTTAAATGTTGATTGTCTGGCTATGGCCTTATTATATCTAGCTGGTATGGCTGTAAATTGAGTGCACTTGTACAAATGTATATTATTGGTTGGATGGCTGGATTTCCAGATTGTATGGTTTGCTACTTTGTCATAACTGCAACCAATATTATGACTTCATAAGGTATTTTTGAGGAGCCCCATCAGAGAATATCTTCCAGTGCTTTAGCATTATTACCTGGGGGTATAGATATATATATATATATATATATATATATATATATATATATATATATATGTGTGTGTGTGTGTGTGTGTGTGTGCGTGCACTCATGATTGTAAATGTCTTGTGAGTGCTTAGTTTTATACTCCTTCAGCAACCTTCTGATCATGTAAAAGGGATTGTAACAATGTATATGAACTCTCCTGCTCTCTCTGCAAAGGATGTCCTAAGGCAATGTAGCAAGTGCCTCATGCTTACCTATAATTAAAGAATTTTTAAACTGATAAGGTATCAGAGAGATATAACTACACAATGTCACTGGAGGCAGTCATAATATCAGTCGGGTCTATATTAAATCGGTGAATGCTTAAAAAAGTGAATGCTGATTTATCGACTCCATGTAAGTGAAAGCTTACAAACGTGAACACTTAGAACAGCGATTTTTTTCCCAGGGAAAAAAAAATGCTGTTCCAAAAAAGAAAAAAAAAACTTTAAAACACACCCCCCTCCTACTTAAATATACCAACTCCAAGATCGCACTACAGTGCTGAAAACAGCAAAATAAGAAAGGCAGCCAAGCGATTTCTTTCTCAGGGAAAGGTATTTTGCTGTTTCGAGCTTTCAAGTTCAATCAAGATGCATTCGAAAGAATGCGCCTTCGATCATATAATAGGGAACCTATCAGTCAAATTATCAGTAATACACACACTACACACACCATGCGTACTAAGGATTAGGTTCATAAACTAACATATGCTGAGGCTCTAAATTGTATTCTTCCTAAACCCCACAAAAATCTCAGACATTGCATGTACAACAAATATCTTCAGTAGCCCCAAAAGTACTCCACCAAAACAATACCCAACACAACATATAGAGCAAAATCTCACGGATTCTCAACTTTTAAGCCCATAAGGCAAGCCAACACTCAATCCAATATTTTGGTCTATGATTCTGGAAACCCATAATACATACTTATACCTACTGGAGACACTTGTCATTCAACCCAATACAATATTCGTGGGTGACTTTAACCACCCCACTATAAACCGGAAATCATACACAATCCCAGACTTGCAGGACCAGAGATTCTTGGACTTTGTCAACACAAACACCCTAAACCAGATGGTCCAAACACCAACTACTGATGTGAACATAGTGTATATGGTCCCACTAACATGGGAGAATGTTGCATACACCCTTGAGTAATGTTCTCTTTGGTGAGGTCAGACAATAAAGCTGTCTCTTTTGAAATAAAACTAAAACCTGGGACTCCCAAGAACATTTAGGAACTATTCTAAGTCAAACTTTCTACTATTAAATGAAAATCTGGCAAAATTTCAAGTCTTCCCGAACCATGAGAACACTGCTGCCTAGGCTGAATTGGTCAAAGATACCCTTTGTAATCATGATAAAAGATGTTTAGAGACAGCTGCACCTACCTGAAATAAGTAAAGAACTAATTTAAAAAAAAAAAAGAAGCCACCCTGGCGGAATCTTAACATTAATATGTTGTATAACAAAAGTGAAGAAAGTCATGGCAAAAATTAAGAAGCACCTAAAAGGATAAATGTCCCTCATCAA